>NW_026745533.1:0-2580 GCF_022355385.1 Mustela nigripes
TTGGCTCATTTTTAATCAGGTTTTTCCCCCATTGTTGAGTTTTAAGGGGTCTTTGTGTATTTTTGATTAACAGTCCTTTGCCAGATGTGTATTTTGCAAATTTTTTCTCATAGTCTGTGCTTTGCGTTTTCATTCTCTTGGCATTGTGTTTCACAGAGTAGACATTTTAAAATTCAGTGCTTGTGCCTTTGTAGCTAAAGTTATTTCCAAAACCAAGGTCATTTAAATTTTCTTCTATATTACCTTCTACATGTTTCATGTTTAGGTTTATAATCCAATCTGAGTTAATTTTTGTGAAGAGTGTCTGATATCTGCCTGGATTTATTTTTATTTTATTATTTTATTTTATTTTTATTTTATATTTTTACATTTAGCTTCACCATTACTCCAGAACCATTTGTTTAAAAGATTGTATTTTGCTCTCTTGTATTGCTTTTGCTTTTATATTAAATATAAAATATAATTGATAATACATATTCTGTTCCTTTAATCTAGTCTTTCTGTGGTATTATAATATCTTTCTTACAATTATCGTTATGGTAAACTTTTTTTAAAAGATTTTATTTATTTGTTTGACAGAGAGAGAGATCACAAATAGGCAGAGAGACAGACAGAGAGAGAGATGAGGAGAAGCAGGCTCCCTGCTGAACAGAGAGCCCGATACGGGTCTCGATCCGAGGCCCCTGGGATCATGACCTGAGCTGAAGGCAGAGGCTTAACCCACTGGGCATCCTTGGCGCCCCATCATTATGGTAAACATTGAAGGCAGTCCTCAGTCTTTGTTCTCCTTCAACACTATGTTGATTATTGTGAGTCTTTGCCTCTCCATATAAACTTTAAAGTAAGTTTGTTAATATTAAAAAAAAAGAACTTGCTGGAATGCATTAATTGTATAGATAACCATGGAAACCAGTGACCTCTTGAGCATAGCAGGAGATAGACCATGGACATCAGTTGTCACAGTGGTGCCTCTGGCAGAACCTATTGCAAATCCCTAGGCAAAATGAGACCTCAAGGATCTGAGAGAATGTCTAAGAAGTACTTGATACATACCTTGGGTATGTTTTATTGAAGTGTCCACCTGTCTGAAAGCTGGGGAATCCAGATAAGGGAGGGAAAATTAGTTGTGATAAAACATATCAACAAACATCAATAAATTTTGTAAAACTAATTGTCATGGCTCATAAACAATATGACCAACAGAGGGACCATCAAAAGGAAAGCATTAGTTATGTTTATTGTGAAATTTTTTATTCAAAATAAAGCAATGAGAGGGGAAGACACAATGAGAAAATTACCATTTTTTAAATGGTAAATGTCTTACAAAATGGAATAGGTTTTATATTCTAAGTAGTATATTGAAAAGTAAAAAATTGGGGCGCCTGGCTGGCTCAGTGGTTTGGGCTGCTGCCTTTGGCTCGGGTCATGATCTCAGGGTCCTGGGATCAAGCCCTGCATCGGGCTCTCTGCTCAGCAGGGAGTCTGCTTCCTCCTCTCTCTCTGCCTGACTCTGCCTACTTGTGATCTCTGTCAAATAAATAAATAAAATCTTTTATAACAAAAATTTTAAAAAATTACTTGTCATGTCTGGAATCAGGAGCATATGGAAAAAAATAATATCTGAGGACAATACTTCTGCCATGTTTTGTGCCTTGTTAATATTTTTATACAGTCAGGCAACTTTTCGCTTTATTGAAATACCTGCTAAGATACCAGCAGTGCCTTTTGGAGGTCTATGACTCTAAAAATTAATTGCAAATATTCAAAATGTTTACTATGGAGTCACTATTTAGGGCCACCACCAAGCATGTTTCAGAAGTAAGCATAACTGTTACTCTTCCATAAGGTAAAAGGGCATATTTTCAGGAGTTCCATCTGCTGTACCATGAGGTGAATCAAGTAATGATTTTTGTCTTAAAAAAATTCACTTTTCAATCTAACATTCCTCATTCCACATTATAATAATAAAAACTAGGAGGAGACTAAAACAAACAAACAACTACAACTACAACAACCAGCTTTTCCTTCAGTGGAAAAGTAAATAGAACCTTATGAGTAGCCTGAAATTTATTTTTAAATATTTTTAAGATAAACTTTTTTTGTTAGAAAACCATATATTTTATATTACTAAGAAATAACAGGCAAGGTTTTATTAACTTCTAAAAAGTCTAGTTACTTCTATTTATCTATTAACTCATCTCTTTATGAAGTACAACATGATCACACCTATTGTATCTACCCAAGTTTGTATGCTTTGGTTATTTTATGTTTGCTATTCCTTGCTTAATTTTTACAATATTTGATACATAATAGTATCTTTAAGTCCATCTACGGTTTCACAGAATTTGTTTGAACTTCATAAAAATGTACCTTACTTTTGCACTGTCCTTATTTTTCTTCTCTATTAACTTTCCAAGATGTATTCACTTTAGAGTGGGTAGCTATCATTTATTTTTATTCCTCCATAATGCTATGTTTACAAATTTGTATTTATCTGTACCTTTAAAAATATCTTAATTATATACCATTTCTAATCTCACGTAACACTCATGTTACTTCTACACTTATCAGATATTATGT
>NW_026745534.1:0-1121 GCF_022355385.1 Mustela nigripes
GTGGCTGGATGGAGAGACAGCATATTGGGCTTGCCATGCCCCTAGGCCCCAATTTTTAACCATAGTTCGGGTTGTCCATTCAGTCTTCCCCAGGGCTCTGCTTTGGAATTCCTCTTTTGGTCGACACCTGAGGTAACAAACCTGAAAGGAGTCCTCCCATTCCACAGATTGACGAAAAACAATTGGGATCGGGCCAAATCCACAGAGAGCATGATTCGTCCATGGCCCATGAGGCCTCCCCATCATTCCACGGCCATCGCTGATACAATATCCAGAGACAAAAGCATGAGCATGCGCCTCAGACTCGTTCATTCTTCATATCCTGAAGAGTTCTTCAGATCAGAACCTACACGGCACTCGAATGCACCCAAAATATATAGTCTAACCTGGGCACTAATTCACTGTCTGACAACTTGAGCCCGGACCTCGTGACCAACACCCAGACAGATGACCGCACACTGAGCACATCAGACCCGCAATGGCCTTAGGTCATCATCTCTTCCCTACCTCAGTTTTCAGGCTTCTGAACCTAGACCTTATCTCCAATCACTGCCCAGGAGTGACTGTGATGCAGAAATCAGAACTCATCCTTACCCATGGCACGAAACCTTGTGGTTGGCATGTTGTCCAACGTTCAGTGTAGGAGAAAACAGCATTCACCCTGAGGCCCCGCCCATTATTGAGTGCGACAAGGGCATAAACACGCATTGTGACCCTCAGCGTGAGTCCTGTCCTCTAGTACGTCCTCTCAGTGGCTGGATCATTAGATGTCATAATGGGCTTGACATGTCCCTAGGCCCCAATTTTTAACCAGATTTCTGGTTGTCCAGTCACAACTCCCCAGGGCTCTACTCTGGAATCACTCATTTGGTGGGACACCTGAGGTAGAAAAACAAAACAAAACAAATCAACAACAACAAAAAAAACGGACTTTTTCCATCCCACAGAGTGACACCACACTCCTTGGTCAGGGCCAAACCCCCAGAGAGTAAGACTCGTCCATTTCCCATGAAGTCACCCGGAAATTTCACGACCATGAGTGACACAATATCTAGAGACAAAAACGTGAGCAAGAGCCTCACACTCGCCCATTTTTCATATCCCAAAGTGTTCTCCTAATG
>NW_026745534.1:1221-2579 GCF_022355385.1 Mustela nigripes
TGAAGTCACCCGGAAATTTCACGACCATGAGTGACACAATATCTAGAGACAAAAACGTGAGCAAGAGCCTCACACTCGCCCATTTTTCATATCCCAAAGTGTTCTCCTCATGGTCTGTAGAATAGTCCTGCCTACCTATGACCTGAAACATAAGCCGAGTTTGTGTTTTCAGACAACTGTCCCAACAGCTCTGGCCTACACACCCTACAGGCTCAGGGCCCTGAGGCCAAACCTGAAGACTGTGCTTGCCCTCTCCATGGGAATTGTATGTGCCCATTCCAATGGCCACAACCCTACTAAGAGTATAATCCTCCAAAGTCCCTGAGGCCATCCCAATATTTGTGGGGTCCCAGGACAAACAGGGGCAATCAGGGCCCATCTGAGCACCTACCAGAACTCAGAACCATAGCCTGATGTCCTCAGAGGAAAAAAGGAACAAACAGGCCCCTAGGCACCAATAGGATCCATTGCTTTGGTTTCCAGGCATCTCTCCTCAGAGGCCTGGATTTCAATAACAGTATATGGCTGTTTCTTGACTCACCCATCAGAACAAATCTCATCTACACATGGGAAAGTTGCACGATGGAGCTGTGTGATAGCCTCTCTTTAGGAGAACCCTTCAGGGCCTCAGTGCCACCGGTTCATTCCAAGGTCTCCATAGACACAAAATCATATTAGGACACATCCACGGGAGAGTCCATTTCAACTCAGCCTCTTCGGTTGCTCCCCCAGATCCAGCAGATCTAACCTGTCTTGTTGCTTGGAGACAATTGGAATGCGAGGTGGGCTACCCAGCCATCCATCCTTACAACCACGCTCTGAATCGTTAGCCTGGAGCCAACCAACAGGTCTCATTGTGCTGCAGAAGAATCTTTGGAGTTGGGAGCTTCTCACAACTCCCATCGTGGGAAAACCCCCATGCCCACGTGATCCACCCCCACTTCAAGAAGGGGCCATCAGGGACAGTATGTCCAACCCGAGCGATCGTCTGATCCTCGCCCTTACTTCAGATGCACGAGATCTCGATTCAGGTCTCACCCAGAAACCTAGGCCTAGCTTGGGTTCTCAGACTTAAGTCCTCAGAATACTGGCCCACAAGCCCTCCAGTGTGGCAATCCAGAACTACAATGCAGCACTCTGCCTGTTCTCCAGAAGAAAAACATTGGCCTCTGGGACTACTCAGAAACCCCAAATGAGGATCATCCTGCACGCCATTCGGCTGTACCCCAAATACATAGGCTGACCTGGGCACTAATGCCCTTTCTGACACAGCCTGAGTCTGGACCTCCTGGTCCCACCCAGACAGCTGGCCGCACCCTGAGCTCATCGTACCCGCCATGGCCTTAGGTCGTCATCTC
>NW_026745535.1:0-2579 GCF_022355385.1 Mustela nigripes
CCTGTCTCATATTGGATACATTACCATAGATAATGCTTATCTCTTAATTCATAAACTAGGGAGTTTAGATCAGATCAAAGAATCCTAACATGGATTCTCAAATTGAGGGTCTCCATTTCCAAGACACCCTCAAAGTAGAACTGGTGGTCATGGTGGTGGGGTATTTAGGCAGATAAATTCTCATTATCCATGATATGGACTCATAGGTTAACTAAAAGATTAATTCCTATAGGCAAATATTAAATTTCAGTCCAGTGAGGAATGGTAACATTGAATACAGAGTGCCGCGTAAACATACTATGGAAGATTCGACCTATTTCAGGGGTTTGGGTGATACTCAAATGAAAGGTAAAAACCAAAACTGAGCATGCCTAGTTATGTTTAGGAAAAATTCATTGGTGGAGAATGACAAAGATCAACAAATACAGAGAATTAATATTGCTCTATAAATGTCCTTCTAATTCTGTGGAAGCAACGTTGTTCAAAGAGATTTGTTGCTGGTGAAAAATGTTGCACAAACCCATGCAGGAACTTGGATATCTCAGGTGACCTGGTAATATTCTCCAGTGCCTGCCTCCTTTAATGGACCACAGTCCCTATATATGAACACAGCACTTCAATCCTGAGGTGCTCCTAGAACTTCATGTAGAAATGTACCTTCATTTGGACTTTGAAGTCATTACAAAATAATTGTTGAGATGCTTTAAATAGATCTCATTAAAGCCAATATATGGCTCTGTTCCTTCCTGTTATGCCTGTGGTAGTGAAGGATGGTTTTAGATGTATAACTAAAGTTATTCCAGAAAGCATGATGAATCAATCACCAATTTTATTAGAATTTCAACTTGAGCATAGATCTTTCTTTGTCTTATTCCTGCTGCCACTCCAGTGAAATTTATTTTTTCTTGAATATTTTACTGTTGAGACTTGTTGAAGATTCTACATTTTCTTCATTTGAGGTACTATTATGGTAAGGTTGCCATGGCAAAATGCCCCTCCCTTTCTTTAGAGTAGTTATCCTTTAGCTTTTGCCAATGGCTTGGGACAGAAGATTCAATAATTATTAATCCTTGTCACCCAAGTTGACATTGTCCCTATGAATTTAGCTATTCCTAAATAAAATCCTGCATGACAAATGAAAGAAGATACTCCCTGTGTCTCCTACAAAAATAAAAAGTCCAAAGTATCAAAGTAAAATATTTCATGTTTCCAGGAAATGCTGACTACTTTTGGTTTTGTGTCCTTGGATTTTTTTTTTAAATAATTTATTTATTTATTTGACAGAGAGAAAACACAAGTAGGCAGTGAGGAGAGGAGGAAGCAGGCTCCCCGCTGAGCAGAGAGCCTGATGCGGGACTCGATCCCAAGATTCTGGGATCATGACCTGAGCCGAAGACAGTGGCTTAACCCACTGAGCCATCCAGGCGCCCTGTCCTTGGATTTTTATAATACTGAACACCCATGATCTTTTCTCTTCTGTTCAAATTTCTTTCCTTGCCTTATCTAACCATTTTGAACACTCTAGATCAGCTGTGACCAGTATTTCCCTTCTCATGTGTCAGGGTGGTAGTGAGTACCTGTATCATATTCCTCCCCCAAAATGTGGACTTTCTGCTCAGAGGGACAAGCAAGCCTAATGATATCCACCTGGGAGGGAGCTTAAAATAGTGCCCATGTGTCATTTTGCAGTTAGGAATCTGGATATGGCTAATGGGGTCTTATCAATCAGGAGATAAAATTAAAATCCTACATTAGAAACTGCTCCTGCCAGAAAGAGTGTATTTTGTAACAGCTGTTTTCTATTAGATGCTCTTGGTTCTTTAGTAGCAAATTACACAGATCAGAAATGTACTGTTTTTTTTTTTTAAACTTTTTTTTTTAAGATTTTATTTATTTATTTGACAGAGAGAGATCACAAGTAGATGGAGAGGCAGGCAGAGAGAGAGAGAAGCAGGCTCCCCAGAAATGTACTATTAACAGTTTCCCCAAGTGGGGTTATAAATGAGCCTGTTGTCCTCTGAACAAAGATAAGACTGAAGGAGGGGAAGCTCTGAGTAAAGCCTTGGTGGACTTAATGAGGCAGTTTTCTGCTCCCCATTGAAGGCTAAATAGCTCTTTTAGAAGGCAATAAATATATTTTTGTGATCCTGGTGTAGAGAAGTGGCCTTTTGAACTCTGAAAGAGATGATATTAAAGCTCTTACCTGGCTAATGTCTCCTAACAACTCGCATTTGATTGGTTCCAGAATTCATTAAACCTTAAAGGGGAAAAATTAGCTGGGGGTAGTAGGGTACGAGGAGGAGAGAGAGGAAGCACTGTACCCAGCAAGCACCAAGTGTCTCAGCTCCAAATGAAGATAACTTGTTTGAAATGAACAGCTAAGAGACAGTCGGCACATTCTCCTGCTTATTGCAACTCAGTAAATTAAACTTAGTATGCTCAAAGGCTGGCTCCATACTGATGTTCTTGCCTTATGGAAAATAACGTGCTTTCACCCCACCCCCCTTTTTTCCTCTCTCTAACAGATGACAGTAATAATGAGAACTAAAATCGCTCAAGTCAGCATATGAAAAGGAACT
>NW_026745536.1:0-2578 GCF_022355385.1 Mustela nigripes
TTATTTATTTATTTATTTATTTTTAGATTTTATTTATTTATTTGAGAGAGAGTGGTGACAGAGAGCATGAACAGTAGGGAGGGGAGCAGCAGAGGCAGAGAGAGAAGCAGGCTCCCTGCCGAGCAAGGAGCCCCATGTGGGACTCGATCCCAGAACCCTGCGATCATGACCTGAGCCGAAGACAGCTGCTTAACCAACTGAGCCACCCACGCATCCCAAATTAATTTATTTATTAAAATGAATAAAATAATGTTGTCATTATCTGAGCATGTATTTTTAAATAGTCTAAAAAAACCCATCTAATAAAGTCTAAATACATTGAGTTCAGATATTTATACAAGTTAACCCAGACACTCAACCCACAGAAAGTTTCAAAACATTTGTTTTTATCTACTATTCAAAATACGATTGTATAGTATTTATTTATAACTTTGACATAGCAAGGAAACTTGGAGGAAAAGGAGACATTTGCTTTTAATATTTGAAACTTATTTTGTTGATTTAAAAAAAAAACCTTAACACATGAGCATTTCTTCTTAAATAACACTGTGAAGTTTCTGAGTCGCATTCTATGAAAAGTGCTGTTAAAATGGCCTCAGTTACTCATTTAAATTATCAGCTGAATGGGTAACAAATGAAGTAGAGAGCTTTTTAATTATTTATGAATGTATTGCTTGTGGATGGAGTGCCACATAGAGTTACCTCTCTTTTTGGCTTTGTTTTGTGAGCAGCAGTAGAATCTATGAATGAGATTAAACATAAGGACATTCACAGAAATTCTTTTGTTTTTTTTTAAGATTTTATTTATTTATTTGACAGAGAGAAACCACAGGCAGAGAGAGAGAGGGAAGCAGGCTCCCTGCTGAGCAGAGAGCCCGATGCGGGACTCGATCCCAGGACCCTGAGATCATGACCCGAGCCGAAGGCAGCGGCCCAACCCACTGAGCCACCCAGGCGCCCCAAGTAATATATCTTTTTTATGAGCCTATCATATTGTATTAATTACCACAAACTGCACTCTTGAACACTTATCTTTTCACATATTTCTTATTCTTGGTACTTAAAATTACCCTTATGATTGATAAGTAAATGGATTTTACTGACAATGCATTTATTTACATAAATAAATAATGCTGTTTATACATATAAAAACAACTGAATATGTGTATGTGTTCAATGAAATTTTTTTTTTCAAATTAACATCTTAATTTTACCACATTGGTTACAAATAGATATAGACTTTATAGATTCATCAAATATTTTATTCTCAAATTTATATCTCCTTTGTGAAGTAAATGAAACTGTATATATTAAATATAATCCTATCACATGTAACAGTTACTAGTGCATCCCAGGACATACATAGGTCAGGTCCTACGCAAGGCATCATGGATAGCTGGATTTAACTTTCTAACCTAGGAGTCTTCTGTATATTTCTGTGGCTTTTATACTACAATCAGGAGGAAGAATTCTTTTGCTAAAAGCTTCCAAATGACTATGTGAGTAGATTATTTGTAGACCAGTGATATAATATTATAGTTTAATATATAAAGCATGATAAAATAAAATGCTATTGCCATATTTAATTTGTTCAGTAAAGCATTCATTTAGTTATCAAGCATTCATTTTCTTTTCTTAAAGATTTTATTTATTTATTTGACAGACAGAGATCACAAGTAGACAGAGAGGCAGGCAGAGAGAAAGGAAGGGAAGCAGGGACCCTGCTGAGCAGAGAGCCTGATGTGGGGCTCTATCCCAGGACTCTGGGATCATGACCTAAGCAGAAGGCAGAGGCTTTAATGCACTGAGCCACCCAGGAGCCCCAAGCATTCATTTTCTTTATACAGAAGAGATAGAACAATATTATATAGTAGAAAATACAGTAAATAATCTAGAAACCTTGATCATTTTGTTTTGGCAATTTTAGAACATAAAATTAGCTAAAGCTCAAGTGCAAGTTATATTTGTATCATAGGAGGAAAAGTTAATTAAAAGTTTATTACCATAGTTTAACACTTCAACAAAATGATAACGAGTCAAAAATTAATGAATATATGAAGTATACAATAAAAACAAAAATCTTGAGTGTAAAGGGAAAGTATCTATAGGGTTTGTTCAGTTCCATGCTCATCAGATTAATAGGCTTTCTCATATTGCTTCCTTCACCACATTTGTTTGTCTAATGAAGTTTTCAAGAGTTAAAGACAGTGATAGGTTCATGGCTGGAGAGAAGGTACAGAATCTAAGATAGTTCAGCAGTGCTTATTATTTAAGAGAAAGACAGCATGGAGGGTGAGGGGTGGAAGGAAAGGGATAAGAAGAGAGAATCATAAGCAACCTCCTTGCCCAGCACAGAGCCTATAGGGGCATCATCTCATCGCCCTGAGATAACAACCTGAGCTGAAATCAAGAGTCAGATGCTTATCTAATTGAGTCACCCAAGTGCACCATTTTTTTCCCTGTATCTTTATTTTCATCTCTTTCTGTAACTGAGTTTCCCTTCAAAATCAGGACTTGCATACACAACCTAAATAATTATTTTGGGATTTGATCACGTGGAAGAGGAGAGAATGAGAAG
>NW_026745537.1:0-2578 GCF_022355385.1 Mustela nigripes
AGGTTTACATGCTCAAGGGAAATGTATCTGTCCGTCAAAACCACAAGAATGTATCTGTCCGTCAAAACCACAAGCTTATCCTCAGAAGCCCCAAATTGGATGCCATGTAAAAGACCATTAACAGGATGGGACGCCTGGGTGGCTCAGTTGGTTAAGCAGCTGCCTTCGGCTCAGGTCATGATCTCAGCGTCCTGGGATCGAGTCCCACATCGGGCTCCTTGCTCTGCGGGGAGCCTGCTTCTCCCTCTGACTTTGCCTTCCACTCTGTCTGCCTGTGCTCGTTCTCGCTCTCTCTCATAAATAATAAAATAAAATCTTTAAAAAAAAAAAAAAAGACCATTAACAGGAGAACGGATAACTGACTACCGTACCTAGGTGATGGAAAACAAAACACGATAACGAAATTTAAGATGCCACATACGTGACAACAAGAAGGAATCCACAGATGTCCTGAGGAACCAAACCACCAGAGCAGTAACAGGCAAACTTGATCGCTGGTGATGGAAGAGAAGCAGGGGGCAGGGAGTGACTGACTGGGAAGGAGCAGGAGGGAACCTCTGGTGTGCTCAGAATGTTCCTGATCCTCATCTGGGTAGTAGTTACACACAGCGTGCTGCATGCTAGGACTCACGTGCTATGTGTGTATATTACACCTCAGCAATCTTTACCAAAGGCACCGGTCCTCTAAGAGCCCCAGCGGGCAGGAATCACACACTGGAGCAGGGCCTCTGAGCATGAATTTCTAAGGATTTCAGTGCACAGCCGGCAGGAGCATTGTAGATATGTTTCTGGAGACCTATTTCACCACAGACACCAAAAACCTTACAGTGGGTCCTTGATTCAATTCTGCTTCAGTCATTTTCTGCGAAGGATTGTGCTACAGATGTGCACACAGACTTAGGTTTCAAGAATATTTATCACAGCAGAACAAATACAAGAGGGAGGCAGCAACAACACCGACCCAGAGGAAACTGTGTGATACTGCAGACTCATTAAAATCGACATATAAAAATGTAAATGGAAAACGACTACAATATATTAATTACAATTAAAGAGCAGGTCACCCAACAAGCTGACACCTAAGATATATGAAGAATATACTCAATATGATTAACTATGATTAGCTAAGGTCATGAGGGGTTATGGGATTTCTTAAAATTCTATCATTTTTTCCCTAAAATGTACATATATTACTTATTAATAAGAAAAAATAACAATCACACTTCCTTAAAAATAAAGGTGAGTTTTCAACTCTAAAACTGAGTATCAGGGGCGCCTGAGTGGTTCAGTGGGTTAAAGCCTCTGCCTTCGGCTCAGGTCATGATCCCAGGGTCCTGGGATCGAGCCCCACATCGGGCTCTCTGCTCAGCAGGGAGTCTGCTTCCTCGTCCCTCTCTCTGCCTGCCTCTCTGCCTACTTGTGATCTCTATCTGTCAAATAAAATAAATAAAATATTTTAAAAAATAAAATAAATAAAATGAAACTGAGTACCAGACCCCACACAACCCCCAGATTCCCCATGGATTCAGAGCCCTGCTGCCTGCAGAAGCGCTCTATCAACACTCATCACAGTGGCTGAGACAGATTAAATAAAGAGATAACATTCCAGATTTCCTGTCTCTTATCCGACTGTGCAGATTGGTTACACAAATCCAAATCCTTACATGCATTAGACCTCACTGAACTGCGTACGCCCTGAGAAAAAGTTACAAGCAATTCCCTGTAAAAATACGAAATTATTTCTGACAGCAAAAGTTTTCAGATGCTGTAAAGAAAAAAAAAAAACTAAAAAGGCACGACCTTCCCTGATTAATCAAGTCTCCCTCAAGAGAAGGCTACCACTTCCCCAGGTAATCTCATTGCCTCAGACGATACCATGTTTCTCTGTGAAGTGGAGGTGATCGCGGCTCTCTCGGAGTACTCGCAAAGGTTTGGCATGGTTATGAAACGGAACGCTATGACTGTGACCCGCTGGTTGTGGTCACCGTCATGCCCACAGCCTGAACACCACCTCCCTCCAGGAAGCTCCCTTCTCTGAATTCTGTGTGGTAGGGGCACGTGGCTGACTATTAGGGAGCACTGCATAAGGCGTACCCTGTCGCTCGCCCAGACGCCCAGCTCCTCCCGGAGCCACCGAATGCCATAAAGAGCTAAAGCTGGGAGCAGGTGCTCACCGTGGACACCAATGATGAGGGCCCAGGTACTTCAGCTCACAAACCCATTATGAGAGTATACATTTAACTCTAGCTTTAAGATGTTTCTCCTCTTACTTCTCAGTCAAAAAAGACTTTAAGCTGAATAAACCAACAACAAACCCTAAGATAAAACATTTAACCGTGTTAATTTCCAAAGCCCTACGGTCGTCTTCAGCTTCTCAAGGTCACACCTCCCTGCTGAATGATTACCGAGGGTTGCTGACATGGTACACAGAGAAAACACTCTTAGGATGTCCAGCCTCTAAGAGAAAAAGCAAACAGCTCAGAATCCAGCCAGCCACAGCAAAGGAACCACCAACAAAGCCAAACACAGAGGGGGCCCCTGAGCATCTGGGAATCTGCCTGTTCCTTTGTCCCCTCAG
>NW_026745538.1:0-2578 GCF_022355385.1 Mustela nigripes
CAGGGAAGAAGAGCTTTGGGAGAGCTGGTGCCTCTTGGGCTTTGTTTTCCCGGGCTCCATGTTAGCACCTCGGTTCACACTGCCTAGCTGAACTAAGACACAGTCACAACCCTGCAGAATCGTGCGTGCCCTAAGATGGCACTCTATGCCCACTACCATCTCCTGGCATAGGCAGGGCTTGGCTTTTTGCTCTGGTGCGCAGGCAGACTTGGGGACCAAGCCAGTGCCTTCCCCACAGGAGAGGAGAGGCGTCACGATCCCTGCACACCGCCCGCACACTGGGATGGGGAGCTGTGGGGGACTGTCCCCAATCCTTGCCTGGACACCCCGTGCCTTCGCGAACGCTTCCACATCCTGGAGGAAGACGGAATATGACTGCCAGTTCTTTCAGGGAGCTGTTTCTGCGAGTTCAGTGTAGGCGCCCGGTGGCAAGCCCATGTCTCCACCAGAGACAGGTGGCCAAAGCTGCTGTCTCCTTGGGCCCAGAGGCTCAGGACAGGCATGCTTTCTGCCCAGACTCCTTCCTCAGAGTGGAGCCCTTTCCCCTGCCCTAATCTTCCCCTCGTGTCTCCTTAGCAGCCAGGATTCCGTCGCTCTGCAGTGACAGACGTGTCCCTTTCCTTAAGGCTCTTTCCACAGGCGTAACCACGCTTCTCTCTCAGGCAGAGGGCATGCCCAAGCAAAGAGGATTTCGCTCCATGCGGGTTTATTACACTGTGCTGTGGAGACTAGCTCAGGCAAGCAGCAGCAGCATCCCACAGACCCGACTCTGTTTTCCCAAAGAATGATGTGCTTTCCCAGAGGGGATGCCTGGGCAAAGAAGCTTTCGCTCTATGAGGGTTTCTCCCGCCATGCTGCGAATATTAGGATAAGGCAAGCAGCAACAGCAGTTCACAGAACCAACTCTGCTTTCCCAGCGACTGCTAAACTTTCGCAGAGATTTTCAGCTTGGTGCGAACCGCACTTCGCTGCTGCTTCCTCAGCAAGGCTTTGGGCGTCCTCACTGTCGCCTCAGGGAAGAGAAGCCGTGGGAGATCTGGTGCCTCTTGGGCCTTGCTTTCCCGGGTTCCATGTTCACGCCCTGGATTCACCCAACCAGGCCGAAGTAAGCAGACACAGCCACAAACCTGCAGCCGCGTGCGTGGCCTAGGATGGCAATCTATGCACACTACTATCTCCCAGTGTAGGCAACGCTTGGCCTTTTGCACTGGCCCTCAGGCGGACTCGTGGACAAGGCCAGTGCCTTCCACACAGGAGAGGAGAGGCGACAGGATCCCTGAACACCGCCCGTGCACTAGATTGGGGAGCTTTGGGGGATTGTCGCCACTCCTTCTCCGGCACACAACCTGCCACCGACAACGATGTCACATCTTGGAGGAAGATGGCATCTGACTGCCCGTTTCTCGAAGGAGCTGTTTCTGCGAATTCAGGGTATGGTGCCTGGTAGCAAGCCCAAGTCTGCCCTACTGACTGTTGTCCAAGGAGATGCTGTGCCCTTGGGACCAGAGGCACAGGACAGGCCTGCCTTCTGCCCAGACTCCTTCCTCAGAGCGGAGCACGTGCCACAACCCTAGTCGTCCCCTCATATCTCCTTAGTAGCCAGGCTTCCATCTCTCCGCACAGGGAGCGGGTGACACTTGTCTTGCCACCAGCCTGCTGTACGTGCCACGGCAGGCTATCCTGTTTCCCGAGCCTTTTCTGACCCCAAGGCCAATGGCTCCTCTTCTCCGGGGGCAGCGTGCTGCGCCTTCCCCAGACGTGCTCCATGGGAGGGCGTGGACAGACATGTCCCTTTTCTTAAGGCCCTTTCAGGTGTGTAAACAAGTTTCTCTCTCAGGCAGAGGGGATGCTAGGGCAAAGAGAATTTCGCTCCATGCGGGTATCTTCCACCATGCTGCGGGGACTAGCTCAGGAAAGCAGCAGCAGCATCCCCAAACCCAACTCTGATTTCCCAACGAATGCTGCGCTTTCCCAGAGGAGATGCCTGGGCAAAGAGCCTTAAGCTGTATGCGGGTTTCTCCCACCGTGAGACTGGGCTCAGGCAACCAGCAGTAGCATCCCACAGTACCGACTCTGATTTCTCAGCGAATGTTGTGCTTTCACAGAGGCTTTGGGCTTGGAGCGAACCGCACTTCACCACTGCTTCCTCAGCAAGGCTTCGTTCGCGTCAGGGAAGAAGAGCTTAGAAGGCACCGGAGAGCTGGTGCCTCTTGGGCCTTGCTTTCCCGGACTCCAAGTTCATGCGCGGGGTTCACCTTGCTAAGCCAAACTAAGCAGACAGTCACAACCCTGCAGCAGCATGCGGGGCCTAGCATGGCACTCTATGCCTATTACCATCTGCTGGGGTAGGTAAGGCTTCGCCTTTTGTTCCAGCGCTCAGGCAGACATGGGGTCTAGGCCAGTGCCTTCACCACAGGAGAGAGGAGGCGACAGGATCCTTGCACATGGCCCGTAAATTTGGATGGGGAACTGTGGGGGACAGTCTCCACTCCTTCCCCGGCACACCCCCTGCCACCCACATCGCTAATCCGTTGGAGTCACCCTGTTTATTAGCTTGCTATTGACAAAGTTATTTACA
>NW_026745539.1:0-2578 GCF_022355385.1 Mustela nigripes
GTGGCTGGACCATTAGATGTCATAATGGGCTTGACATGTCCCTAGGTTCCAATTTTTAACCAGATTTCTGGTTGTCCAGTCGCCCCTCCCCAGGGCTATACTCTTGAATCCCTCATTTGGTGGGACACCTGAGGTAGAAAAACAAAACAAAACAAATCAACAACAACAAAAAAAACGGACTCTTTCCATCCCACAGATTGACACCAAACTCCTTGGACGGGGCCAACCCCCCAGAGAGTAAGACTCGTCCATTTCCCATGAAGTCACCCGGAAATTTCAAGACCATGAGTGACACAATATCTAGAGACAAAAACGTGAGCAAGAGCCTCACACTCGCCCATTTTTCCTATCCCAAAGTGTTCTCCTCATGGTCTGTAGATCAGTCCTGCCATACATATGACCTGAAACATAAGCCGAGTTTGTGTTTTCAGACAACTGTCCCAACAGCTCTGGCCTACACACCCTACAGGCTCAGGGCCCTGAGGCCAAACCTGAAGACTGTGCTTGCCCTCTCCAAGGGAATTGTATGTGCCCATTCCAATGGCCACAACCCTACTAAGAGTATAATCCTCCAAAGTCCCTGAGGCCATCCCAATATTTGTGGCTTCCCAGGACAAACAGGGGCAATCAGGGCCGATCTGAGCACCTACCTGCTCTCAGACCGTAGACTGATGTCCCTAGAGGTAAAAAGGAACGAACAGGCCCCTAGGAACCTATCGGATCCATTGGTTTGGCTTCCAGGCATCTCTCCTCATAGGCCTGGATTTCAATAACAGCACATGGCTGTTTCTGGATTCACCATCAGAACAAATCTCATCTACACATGGGAAACTTGCACGATGGAGCTGTGTGAAAGCCTCTCTTTAGGAGAACCCTTCAGGGCCCCAGTGCCACCGCTTCTTTCCAAGGTCTCCTTAGACACAAAATCATAGTAGGACACATACACGGGAGAGTCCATTTCAACTCAGCCTCCTCATTTGCTCCCCCAGATCCAGCAGATATAACCTGTCTTTTGCTTGGAGACAATTGGAATGCGAGGTGGGCTACCCAGCCATCCATCCTTAGAACCCTGCTCAGAATCGTTGTTCTGGAGCCAACCAGGTGTCAATTGTCCTGCAGAAGAATCTTTGCAGTTGGGAGCTTCTCACAACTCCCATCGTGGGAAAACCGCCATGGCTTCGCGATCCACCCCCCCCCTTCAAGAAGGGGCCATCAGGGACAGAATGTCCAACCTGAGCGATCGTCTGATTCTCGCCCTGACTTCAGAAGCACAAGATCTCGATTCAGGTCTGTAGATTGTGCCTGCCATATCCTCACCCAGAAACCTAGGCCTTGCTTGGATTCTCAGACTTCCATCATCAGACTACTGAACCACAAACCCTCCAGTTTGGCAATCCAGAACTACAATGCAGCACACTGCCTGCCCTCCAGAAGAAAACCATTGCCCTCTGGTGCTACCCAGAAACCCCCAATGAGGATCTACCTGCACGGAATTCGGCTCTACCCCAAAAATATAGGCTGACCTGGGCACTAATGCCCTTTCTGACACAGCCTGAGCCTGGACCTCCTGGCCCCACCCAGACAGCTGGCCGAACACTGAGCATATCGGACCCGTCATGGCCTTAGTTCGTCATCTCTTCTCAACCTCGGTTTTCAGGCTTCAGAACAAAGACCTTATCTCCAATCACGGCCCGGGTTTGAAAATGATGAAGAAATCAGAACTCCTTACCCATGGTAAGAAACCTAGTGGCTGGCATGTTGTCCAAGGTTCATTGTACTTGAAACCAGTGTGGCCCATGAGATCCCGCCCATGCTTGCGTGCCACATTGGTCACAAACACACATTGTGACCTTCAGCCTGAGCCCAGTCCTCAGGGAAGGCCGCTCAGTGGCTGGATGGAGAGACAGCATATTGGTCTTGCCATGCCCCTAGGCCCCAATTTTTAACCATAGTTCGGGTTGTGTCTTCACTCTTCCCCAGGGCTCTATTTGGAATTCCTCATTCAGTGGGACACCTGAGTTTACAAACCTGAAAGGAGTCCTCCCATCCCACAGATTGACGAAAAACAATTGGGATCGGGCAAAATCCACAGAGAGCAAGATTCGTCCATGTCACATGAGGCCTCGCCAACATTCCACGGCCATCGCTGATACAAAATCCAGAGACAAAAGAATGAGCACGCACCTCAGACTCGCTCCTTTTTCATATCCTGAAGAGTTCTTCATATAAGAATGTACATGGCACTCGAATGCACCCAAAATATATAGTCTAACCTGGGCACTAATGCACCGTCTGAGAACCTGAGCCCGGACCTCGTGACCAACACCCAGACAGCTGACCGCACACTGAGCACATTAGACCCGCCATGGCCTTAGTTCATCATCTCTTCCCTACCTCAGTTTTCTGGCTTCAGAACCTAGACCTTATCTCCAATCACTGCCCAGGGGTGACTGTGATGCAGAAATCAGAACTCTTCCTTACCCATGGCAACAAACCTTGTGGTTGGCATGTTGTCCAACGTTCAGTGTAGGAGAAACCAGCATTCAGCCTGAGGCCCCGCCCATTCTTGAGTGCGACG
>NW_026745540.1:0-2577 GCF_022355385.1 Mustela nigripes
TTTTCAAGGTGAAACTAACTGAGGTTCATAACAATAATAAATAATAAGTAAAGGTTTGAAGGACTGTAGATGTACATTATTATAACATTAAAGTGCTTGTTATTATATATTATCAATACTGTTTACTGAACACCAAAACAGTAAAACTCTTTATTTAATGGAACCTGTTGTGCCATCACTTTATTTCTTAAAATTTTACAGGCCTGTAAGAAGGTATATGTGGGTGTGTGTGTGCACCCTCTAACACTTTTGTTCTACTTTTCTTTATTTGTACCTTACTTTTAAAGAAAAGATTTGGGAGAATTGTGAATATGACTTCTAATAGTGTGTTTTTTACAAGAGCTTTTCTTATCTTATCCACTGCCATATGGTATTCAATCTCTGTATTTGGTAATTGAATAATCAAATAAACAAGCAGGAGAAATCTATTTTAGTTTGCTAATAACAGCTTAAATAATATATTAGTGAATTAAAGTTAATTTTCAAGTTATATTATTCAGATTTAAATTTAGTGTTTCCACAATAATCAGTTACTGAGAACTTAGGCTACTCAATGTTTGAGATAAAGAAAATTCTGAAGAAGGGAAAATCAATATATGTTTGTTTTCTAACTGATAGGAAAATTATTAATAATGATTTATACACACTTTAAACTCAAGTGAATCCAGGAAAGAGGTAAAGGAATGATTCTAATTTAGGTTAATTAGCACTATATCATTATAGTAAATGCATACAAATTTAGTGTTGTGCCTAGTCATTGTTCTGGTTCTCTTTTAGAAGCATATGGAATAAAGCTATATTAATAGTATCTATGGTGTTAATAGTTATATAAGCTTAAATCATATTTTTCCTAAATTTCATACTAAACTTTAAATTTTGATAATCTAATATCCTCAGGCAGCATGTGCATCACAACCTGATATTTCCTAAGCACTTTTTTTCCATATTAATTTTTCAGGAAGTATGAGCCAGACCCATAGGATGGGTAATTTTAAAATGTAAAGAAGCTAAAAAGAAAATAAAGAAGCTACAGATGTTTCTACTTCAATCTCTTCAATTTATAGATGAAGAAAATTGAGTCCTAGAGATATTAACAAACTTTCATTAGCATATAGTTAAGTTTGCACTCTTGAAGTCTTTACTCATCCATCTAATAATGCAAAATCTACTAAGTTGCAGAGATACTAAAAGAGAGCCCTGGGAAACCATGGAGGAGAAAGATGATTGAAAATGTAGAACTTGTTATGTCATATACACCTTGTCATAATTTCATCAGAAAAAACACCTACAGGCCAGACACATAGCTGATGTTAACAAGTGAGTAACTTTGATACTTCTTTAGTTTTTTAGATTGACGGGTAACTGACTCATTTGTTCCCTTGATTATTTGTTTTCTACATCATCAGTAGTACATCAATCATAGTCCCCCAAAACATTAAGTCAGATTATGGCGTTTGTTCAATTTCAAAAGACAATCAAATAATAATATGTAGCTGAACACTATTTACAAGAAGTAATTATTTTTAAGACAGATAAAATTCCATTAATCCCCGATTTAATTAAAATACAAAAGTAAATCAACACACCAACCAAGCAAAAATCTAGGAATATTATGCTGAAGTAGTTGAGAATCTGCAGAAGATAGTAAAAAAAAAAAAAGTTAATCAGGTAGAGGAATCATAATATCCAGAGGAATAAGAGGGAGTAATAATTGCATCTCTTAAATTAATTAGAATCTGACTTTGAGTTCAGGCTGGGTTACAGGTTTTGTTTTGTTTTTCTTTGTCTTGTTTATTTATTTATTTTTACAATTTTATGCAACTTACAATTTATGCACAACAAAGTACATCCACTAAAGTTTATAATTTGAGATCTGATACATGTACACATCTCTGAAACCATTACCAAAATCAAAATAATGAACTTCAAAAAGTTTCTTTAGGCATTCTGGCAATATATCTCTGGAGGCTTTTAATATTTCAACTTGGCCAGGCTTTAATATTTCAACTTGGCCAGGCTGAGTTATTTTCTAGGATTTCCCTTCCCTGTTTGTTTCCTGTTACAGTGGGCCACCAGAGAGATTATTTGGGATATTTGGAGAATGCAGTAAAGCAGAAACCATTTTGTAGCTCACAGATTGTTCATCTGCTGGTTTATTTTGTTGGTAGGAGACAGCTGGGTTTATTTTGTTGGTAATTCTTCCCGTTACACCTGCATCTTTTTTTTCATTTTCTCCAACTCCAGATCCGTTATCTATGTTTAGCTCCATGGCAAAGTTCCCAAGCTTTTATAGGATACCAGTAAACCTGAGTTCAGAGGCACCAAGAGCTAACCCAGGTTTCAGTTCTTCCTCATGTGATTTTGCCCATGTAAGACACAAATTTTATATTGACCACAGAAATGAACTCAAAATGGAGGGTGGACCTATATGTACAAGACAAAACTTTAAAACTTCTCAAGATAGCATAGAGAAAACCCAGAAGACTCTGGGTTTAGCAGTGATCTTTTAGATACAACACCAAAGGCATAATCTATGAAAGAAATAATGGATAAGCTGGAGTTCATTAAAATTAAGAA
>NW_026745541.1:0-2577 GCF_022355385.1 Mustela nigripes
CTGACCCTGACCCTAACATTAACCCCTACCCTAAACCAAACCCTAAGCCTGACCTTACGCTGTCTAACCCTAACCCTAACCATAATCCTACTTCTAACTCTAACCCTAACCCCAATCCCAAACCCTACCACCAAAACTTAACTGTGACACTGAACCGAACATTGACCCTAAACCAAAGCCTGACCCTAGACCTGACCCTGCCCTGACTTTCACCTAAACCTGACCCTAATCCTAACCATGACACTAACACTGACCACTACCTAATCTTGTCCCTGACCCGAATGTAGACTTTAAATCAATACTTGACCTGACCCTAAACCGGACACTGGCGCTAAACTTCACCCTGACCCTGTCCCAGACCATGGCCATAAACCTAACCCTGACCCTTACAGTGACCCCGACCCTCACCTGAACAGTAAACCTGACCCTGACTATGAGCCTGATCTTAACTCTAACCCTAAATGTAACACTGACACTAACTCACATCCTCCCCCGAATCCTATCGCTGAACCTAACCTTAACACTAACCCCTAACGCTACCACGGACCCTGTCCCTAACAAGTTCTAAAGATAATCGTCAAACTAATGTTAACCCTAAAACTAACCCTAAACTTTAACAATAACCATGACCCTATACCTGACTATGATAATAACCCTAACCCTGAAATTTGCCTATACCAGACTCTGACCCTAAACCTGACCCTGGCTTGAGCCTAATCCTAACCATGACCCTAACACTAACCACTACATAACCCTGTCCTACCCTAATTTGGACTTTAAACCAATACCTGATCCTGTCCGTAAACCTGACACTGGCCCTAGACATTACCATGCCCCTGACCCACGAAAGAGCAGAAACCTAACCCTGACCCTAACAGTGACCCTGACGCTGACCCTAAAAAGAAAACTGACACTGAGTGTGAGCCTGACCCTAACTCTAAGCCTAAACGTAACCCTGACCCTGACAGTAACACGGGCCCTGACCCGAAACCTAACGCTGAACCTAACCCCAAAACTAACCCCTAACATTATCGCTGACACTGACCCTAACCGGGTCTAACCCTAACCTGCAACCTACCTCTAACCCTAACCCTAACCCCACTTTAACAATAATCCTGACACTCTCCTGGACCCTGATCATAACCCTAACTCTGAACTTTGCATATATCAGAACTTAAGCTTAAACCTGACCCTGGCCTTGACCTTAACACTGACCCTAACCCTGACTGTAAACCTAACTCTGACCCAATCTGTGATTCTGGACAGAATCTTAACCCTAAAGCTAACCCTGTTCCTGAACCTACTCATGAAACAGAAACTAAACATAAAGCTGACCTTACCATAACAATGAACCTAACCCTGACCTTGACCTTAACCCTGACACTAAACCTGTGCCAACCTATCCCTGACCCTGACATGAACCTTGTTCCCAAAACAAAACTTGAACCTGAACCTAAATCTGACGATAACCCTGCCTGACCCTAAATCGAACTGTTACCCTAACACTGACCCTGACACTGACTCTGACCGTAACGCTAACAGTGACCCTACTGTGAGCCTGACCCTAAACCTAACCATGAACCTAAACCTAACCCTGACCCCTACCCTAAGCCTAACGCTAACCCTGACCCCAAAGACGACTAGCCCTAACCATCACCCTAAGTCTTTCTTAACCCTAACCCTAACACTAACCTGGTCTAAACCCAGCTCTGTTCCCTCCAGCGGGGACAACAGCTGCACCCAGGCCTCCCAGGGGTTTGGGGCGGCTATATGGGGGTCACTGGATGGGCAATGCATTGAGTGGAATGTGAGCCTTGACCAGCTTGGGGACCGGTGGCTCAGGGAGCTCTGCTGGAGAAGGAAGTTCGGTAAGGAGCCCCCAGGCAGTGGTGACCTCACTTCCCTGACAACAGAGCCCAACGGAATTGGAACCCAAGTATCCAGGCACCCCTTCACAGAGAAAACCCGACTGCCAAGCTCATTTCTAGGCCCATCCTAAAGAAAGCGTCATGTTCTTCTGCTGTACTGAAGCCCAGAGGATGCATGGAGAAGAGAGCTCGCCTGCCAGACAGGTCCCTTCCCTGGCAGGTCATATCAGGTTTCCCAACGCCTGAGGCCCTTTGGCTAATAAAATCAAAAGGTGACAACATGGGGCTCACAGTCAGAGACTCCCACACCTTCTGATCCACGGGTGTAGCCCTGGGTCTCCTCCCGGTCTATGTGTGTGTGTGTGTGTGTGCGTGTGTGTGCCTCTGGGTATTTGTGAGTCTGAGTGTAAAGAGGAGCTGGCCATGCCATCATGGGTGGAGATGCCCCAAGCAGGATCAGGCTGATGAGGGGTTAGAGGTCTGGTGGGCAAGTCATGTTCACACCCCTGTTTAAGGCTGGTTTCGTGAGATCGGCTGTAGGGTCTACACCCTTCTGCCCAGGATTTATCCTGAGACCTTGAAGGGATGGGTCCATACCAAGGAGCGGGGCTAACCCCAAAAGTAACCACTAACCCTAACCCTGACACTGACTGTGAGCCTGCGCCAAACCCTAACCCAGGCCTGAACCTAACCCTGACCCTGACGGTGA
>NW_026745542.1:0-2576 GCF_022355385.1 Mustela nigripes
TGATCTTTGTGAAGGGATGGAGGTCTCCTACATCATTATTTTGGTGATGTCACTCCCACCTTTCCCAGATTTTTAAATGAACTCCAAAATTTGTGAATAATTGTGCAAGATAGTAAAGGAGGGAGAAGTCAAGAACCATGTTTTATTGATCCCAGGTCAGCACAATTCCTTATATTGACAATCATTAAAAATTTATCTTATTTACTCATCACTGTTACCCTTAGAATTAATTTTGGATTTAAAAGCTGTAACATTTTTATTATTTTCTTTATCAAGCTCTAGAAGGCCATCCCACAGTCTGGGGAGTCATCAGTGCCATCGCTGTCCATCAAAGTCAGCTACTTTCATCACTAGACCATCTCAGAAGAGTGGGAGAGGTCCCTACAGAGCATCTATTTGACTCATGTTGACCCATTAAGAGTACAGTACAAGACTCACCATGGGAATGTCTGCTGGAGATCCCACTAAAGTGGAGACCTTGGCAAACACCATTGGAAGAAATAAGCAACAGGGGACTCCTGCTCTGAAGGTTGGTCAGTGAAAGGCAGCAGTGGCCACACTGAATCTGCAGGGGGAATAATGGGCCTCATTAAGCAGCACTATGTAGAGATCCTTCCATATTTGCACTATTTAGATAGTGTAAACTGCATAAACACTAATAATTTGAATCTGTCCATTGCAGCAAGCCTGGAGGCTTGCAAAGAGTCCCAAAAATTTATCAGGGGAGCTAGGGTTAACAATTTCGGATTTGGGGGGAACCAATGTTCATGTTGTCATTAGTTGTCATTAATTCATGGGTTGAAGCAGTAATCCCAGAATCTTAGGAGTCTAAATGAAACATTTCTATAGGCTACAGGTTCCAGGAAGTCCCTACAGCTCCCAATGGAAGACATGGCTTATTATCTGGGCCAAAGAATTTGGATGCATCCTTAATTGGCCATACTTTTATGGAGGTTTGAAACAACTCCAATAAATTATCTAAAATATTGGTTTGATCAAAAGAATCTTAAGACTTATTTAAAAAGTCTTCAGTTTATCACAAAAGTAAAAGGGGAAAGTGCAAAGTTCTGAGGTAACAAAGAAATAAAAAAATATCAAATATATGGATATATAGTAGAAGATGAAATTGTAAACTAGATCATACAGGGTGCTTTGTAGACTATCTTTAAAAATGTGTGTTTTAAGTATGACAGGACATCACTGAAAGATTTCTTTTTAAGATTTTATTTATTTATTTGAAAGAGAGAGAGTGAGAGCACAAGCAGAGAGGAGAGGGATTGTTTTATTTATTTTTTTGGCTGTTATGCATAATGTTATGAACATTTTTTTCAAAGATTTCATTTATTTATTTGAGAGAGAGAAAGAAAGATTTAGAGAGAGAGAGAAAGTCTGAAAGGAGAGGTCAGCGGGAGAAGCAGACTCCTCACCAAGAAGTGATCCTGATTCAGGACTCAATCCTAAGGTTCCAGGATCATGACCTGAGCCGAATGCAGTCACCCAACAAATAGCTACCCAGGTGCGCTGCTATGGACATTCTTGGGCAATCCTAACTGGTTTTTGGGGTCATGATCATGGGCCCCAGACAAGCAACATATGTTGACTAGTAAAGTTGAAAAAATATTTTCCAGATACTTTTGAGTTTCTACTATGACTTTTGACGACACTAAGTGCTGAGATTTGGAATATAATTATGTTTGGGTTAACTATCCTAAGATTTGGGGATTGTTTTATTTTTGTTAATGTGTAGGTGTGAAAAACAATTGCTATGCAATTTTATATGCTGTATATCCTTCATAGTGAGGCTGCTGAGCTGTGTAGCAAGCAAACAGACACAAAATCTGAGGTCCTGAACTGCAGCCAGACTAGAGAAAGTCAGTCCAGGCTGCAGCTGCATAAAGAATGAAGACATGGGGTGCCTGGGTGGCTCAGTGGGTTAAAGCCTCTGCCTTCAGCTCAGGTCATGATCTCAGGGTTCTGGGATCAAGTCCCATATCAGACTCCCTGCTCAGCAGGGAGCCTGCTTCCCTCTATCTCTCTGCCTGCCTCTCTGCCTACTTGTGATCTCTCTCTGTGTGTCAAAAAAAAAAAATAAATAAATCTTAAAAAAAAAAGAATGAAGACATGGAAAATTCATTTAACTGAAATTGAGCAGAATGAGCAGTTGAGGAAAATGATTATTTAGACTTTAAACTGGAATTGGGGACTTTAATTTCTTGGATTCATAATGCACAGGGAGAGCAGAATTTTTTCACGCTTTAGCCCTTTGGGACTTCAGCTAAAAGATTTTGGATTTTAATTTCTTAAGATTTATATATTTTAATTATGCCACTAGGAAATTAACAATGGGAGGGTTTTTTAATTGATTTTAGGACTATCACAGTATGTTGATATATGATTTTTGGAATATTTTAATTTAATTTGGAAGATTTAATTTCATTTTAATGTTTTAGTGTTGTTATTTAGCCTCATTGCAGAAACTCTGAGAGGCTAAGTTGGGCAATATAGCTGGACAAAATTTGGAATAGGAACTAGAACAGAAGTGAACGTTCATCTTTAAATTCAGAATGGCCACTGAG
>NW_026745543.1:0-2576 GCF_022355385.1 Mustela nigripes
AGGGGGGGTGGATCACAAGGCCATGGGTGTTTTCCCACGATGGGAGTTGTGAGAAGCTCCCAACTGCAAAGATTCTTCTGCACGACAATTGAGACCTGTTGGTTGGCTCCAGGACAACATTTCCGAGCTGGGTTCTATGGATGGATTGCTGAGTAGCCCACCTCGCATTCCAATTGTCTGCACGTAACAAGACAGGTTAGATCTGTTGGATCTGGGGGAGCAACCGAGGAGGCTGAGTTGAAATGGTCTCTGCCATGGAATTGACCTAATATGATTTTGTGTCTATGGAGACCTTGGAATGAAGCGGTGGCACTGGGGCCCTGAAGGGTTCTATTAAAGAGAGGCTTTCACACAGCTCCATCGTGCAAGTTTCCCATGTGTCGCTGAGATTCGTTCGGATGGGTGAGTCAAGAAACAGCCATATGCTGTTATTGAAATCCAGGCCTCTGAGGAGAGATGCCTGCAAGCCAAACCAATGGATCCGATAGGTGCCTAGGGGCCTGTTCGTTTCTTTTTACCTCTGGGGACATCAGTCTATGGGTCTGAGGGCAAGTAGGTGCTCAGATGGGCCGAGATTGCCCCTGTTTGTCCTGGGAAGCCAAAAATATTGGGATGGCCACAGGGACTTTGGAGGTTTATCCTCTTAGTAGGGTGTGGGCATTGGAACGGGCACATACAATTCGCTTGGAGAGGGCAAAAACAGTCGTCAGGTTTGGCCCCTGGGGCCTGAGCCTGTAGGCTGTGTAAGCCAGGGCTGTTTGAACAGTTGTCTGAAAACACAAAATCGGCTTATGTTTCAGGTTATAGGTATGGCAGAACTGATCTACGGACCATGAGGAGAACTCTTCGGATATGAAAAAAGGGCGAGTGTGAGGCTCTTGCTCAAGTTTCTCCTACACAGAACGTTGGACATCATGCCAACCACAAGGACTCAATTGTCCTGAAGAAGAATCTTTGCGGTTGGGAGCTTCTCAAAACTCCCATCCAGGGAAAACTCCCATGGCCTCCTGATCCAACCCCCTTCAAGAAGGCGCCATCAGGGACAGTATGTCCAACCTGAGCGATCGTCTGATCCTCGCCCTTACTTCAGATGCACGAGATCTCGATTCATATCTGTAGATTGTGCCTGCCATATCCTCACTCAGAAACCTAGGCTAGCTTGGGTTCTCAGACTTCATCCTCAGAATACTGTCCCACAAGCCCTCAGGTTTGGCAATTCAGAACTACAATGCAGCACTCAGCCTGCCCTCCAGAAGAAACACATTGCCCTCTGGGGCTACCCAGAAAACCCAAGAGAGGATCAACCTGCACGCATTTCGGCTGTACCCCAAATATATAGGTTGACCAGGGCACTAATGCCCTTTCTGACACAGCCTGAGCCTGGACCTCCTGGCCCCACCCAGACAGCTGGCCGAACACTGACCACATCGGACCCGCCATGGCCTTAGATCGTCATCTCTTCTCAATCTCGGTTTTCAGGCTTCAGAACCTAGACCTTATCTCCAATCACGGCCCGGGTTTGAAAATGATGCAGAAAACAGAACTCTTTCCCCATGGCAAGAAACAACTGGTTGGCATGTTGTCCAAGCTTCAGTGTCGTTGAAAACAGTGTGGCCCATGAGACCCTGCCCATGCTTGCGGGCCACATTGGTCACAATCACACATTGTGACCCTCAGCCTGAGCCCAGTCCTCAGGTAAGGCCTCTCAGTGGGTGGATGGAGAGACAGCATATTGGTCTTGCCATGCCCCTAGGCCCCAATTTTTAACCATAGTTCGGGTTGTCCCTTCACTCCTCCCCAGGGATCTGCTTTGGAATTCCTCCTTTGGTGGGATACCTGAGGTAACAAACCTGAAAGGAGTCCTCCCATCCCACAGCTTGACGAAAAACAATTGGGATCGGACCAAGTCCACAGAGAGCAAGATTCATCCATGGCCCTAGAGGCCTCTCCAACATTCCACGGCCATCGCTGATACAAAATCCAGAGACAAAAGACTGAGCACGCCCCTCTGACTCGCTCATTCTTCAAAGCCTGAAGAGTTCTTCAGATAAGAAACTACACGGCACTCGAAGGCACCCAATATATATAGTCTAACCTGGGCACTAATGCACTGTCTGACAACCTGAGCCCGAACCTCCTGACCAACACCCAGACAGCTGACCGCACACTGAGCACATAGACCCGCCATGGCCTTAGGTCATCATCTCTTCACTACCTCAGTTTTCAGGCCTTAGAACTTAGACCTTATCTCCAATCACTGCCCATGGGTGACTGTGATGCAGAACTCAGAACTCTTCCTTACCCATGGCAAGAAACCTTGTGGTTGGCATGTTGTCCAACGTTCAGTGTAAGAGAAACCAACATTCACCCTGCGGCCCCGCCCATTCTTGAGTGCGACGAGGGCATAAACACGCATTGTGACCCTCAGCGTGAGTCCTGTCCTCTAGTACGTCCTCTCAGTGGCTGGACCATCAGATGTCATAATGGGCTTGACATGTCCCTAGGCCCCAATTTTTAACCAGATTTCTGGTTGTCCAGTCGCCCCTCCCCAGGGCTCTACTCTGGAATCCCTCTTT
>NW_026745544.1:0-2576 GCF_022355385.1 Mustela nigripes
TTCCTTTGCTGTGCAGAAGCTTTTGATTTTGATGAAGTCCCAAAAGTTTATTTTCGCTTTTGTTTCCTTTGCCTTTGGAGACATATCTTGAAAGAAGTTGCTGTGGCTGATATAGAAGAGATTACTGCCTATGTTCTCCTCTAGGATTCTGATGGATTCCTGTCTCACGTTGAGGTCTTTTATCCATTTTGAGTTTATCTTTGTGTACGATGTAAGAGAATGGTCGAGTTTCAATCTTCTACATATAGCTGCCCAGTTTTCCCAGCACCATTTATTGAAGAGGCTGTCTTTTCTCCACTGTATATTTTTTCCTGTTTTGTCGAAGTTATTTGCCCATAGAGTTGAGGGTCCATACCTGAGCTCTCTACTCTGTTCGACTGGTGTATGTGTCTGTTTTTAGGCCAGTACCATGCTGTCTTGGTTATCACAGCTTTGTAATAAAGCTTGAAATCAGGTAACGTGATGCCCCCAGTTTTATTTTTGTTTTTCAACATTTCCTTAGGGATTTGGGGTATTTTCTGATTCCATACAAATATTAGGAATATTTGCTCCAGCTCTTTGAAGAATACTGGTGGAATTTTGATAGACATAGCATTAAATGTATAGATTGCTCTAGGCAGTATAGACATTTTAACAATGTTTATTCTTCCAATCCAGAGCATGGACTGGTATTCTATCTTTTTGTGTCTTCTTCAATTTCTTTCATGAGTGTTCTGTAGTTCCTTGAGTATGGATCATTTACCTCTATGGTTAGGTATATTCCTAGGTATCTTATGGTTCTTGGTGCTATGGTAAATATAATCGATTCTCTAATTTCCCTTTCTGTATTTTCATTGTTAGTGTATAAGAAAGCACTGAATTTTGTGCATTGACTTTGTATCCTGCCACGTTGCTGAATTGCTGTATGAGTTCTAGTAATTTGGGAGTGGAGTCTTTTGGGTTTTCTATATAAAGAATCATGTCATCTGCAAAGAGAGAGAGTTTGACTTCTTCATTACCAATTTGGATACCTTTTATTTCTCTTTGTTGTCTGATTGCTGTTGCTAGGACTTCTAATATTATGTTGAACAAGAGTGGTGAGAGTGGGCATCCTTGTTGTGTTCCTGACCTGAACGGGAAGGGTGCAATCTTTTTCCCATTGATGATTATATTTGCTGTGGGACTTTCATAGATAGATTTGATGAAGTTCAGGAATGTTACCTCTTTCCCTATACTTGGAAGCGTTTTATTCAGGAACGGATGCTGGATTTTGTCAAATGCTTTTTCTAATTTTATGTATTTGAGCTTCTCTCTTTTCTTTTGGGTTAGTGTCACCAATGGTTTATCGATCATATTGATTCTTTCAAAAAACCAGCTTCTAGTTTCATTGATACGTTCTACTGTATCTCTGGTTTCTACCTCATCGATCTCAGTTCTAATCTTGATTATTTCCCTTCTTATGTGTAGTTGGTTTGATTTGTTGTTGATTATCCAGTTCTTAACCAACTGAGCCACCCAGGCGTCCCGATTATCCAGTTCTTTAAGGTGTAGAGACAGCTGCTGTGTTCTGGATTTTTCAATTTTTTTGAGGGAGGCTTGGATCGCTATGTATTTCCCCCTTATGACCACCTTTGCTGTATCCCATAGGTTTTTGATCAAAATGTCTTCATTGTCATTGGTTTCCATGAATTGATTCAGTTCTTCCTTGATCTCCTGGTTGATCCAAGCATTCTTAAGCAAGGTGGTCTTTAGCTTCCAGGTGTTTGAGTTCCTTCTGAACTTTTCCTTGTGATTGAGCTCCAGTTTCAAAGCATTGTGATCTGAGAATGTGCAGGGAATAATCTCAGTCTTTGGTATCAGTTGAGTCCTGATTTGTGACCCAGTATGTGGTCTATTCTGGAGAAATTTCCATGCACACTTGATAAGAATGAGTATTCTGTTGTTTTAGGGTGGAATGTTCTGCATATATCTATGAGTTCCATCTCGCCCAATGTGTCATTCAATGCTCTTGTTTCTTTATTGAGTTTGTGCTTCGATGATCTGTCTATTTTTGAGAGAGGTGTGTTAAGACATCCTTCTATTAATGTATTCATATCAATATGACTCTTTATCTTGATTAACAGTTTTCTTATGTAATTGGCTGCTTCCATATTGGGGGCATAGATATTTACAATTGTTAGATCATCTTGTTGGATAGTCCCTTTAAGAATTATATAGTGTCCTTCTGTATCTCTGACTACGGTCTCTAGTTTAAAATCTAATTTATCTGATATGAGAATCATTACCCCAGCCTTCTTTTGAGGCCCATTGGCATGAAAGATGCTTCTCCATCCCTTCCCTTTCAGTCTGGGTGTATCTTTAGGTTCAAAATGGGTCTCTTGTAGACAACATATGGATGGGTCCTGTCGTTTTTTTTTTTTTTTAATTTTTTATTTTTTATAAACATATATTTTTATCCCCAGGGGTACAGGTCTGTGAATTACCAGGTTTACACACTTCACAGCACTCACCAAAGCACATACCCTCCCCAATGTCCTTAATCCCACCCCGTTCTCCCAAACCCCCTCCCCCCACCAACCCTCAGTTTGTTTTGTGAG
>NW_026745545.1:0-2576 GCF_022355385.1 Mustela nigripes
TGCAACCAATGCCTGTCATCCCATTCTTTCAAGAGGCAGCCAAGGTGTTGCCCATGACTTTCTGTCCCCATTATTTCCTGAATTCCTCTGCTCCCTCCTGCTATGCTCCCTCATCCTTCCCTGAATCATGAATTTCTTCTTTCCCTTCTCCTCTCACCTCCAACAACCTGATTGTTCTGTGAAATGGCAACAGTGGAGCAATGATGATGGGTTTACTGCCATCCTCTCAAGTCCCTCAGTTGACCCGTGAGCCAAACCAGCCAGCATGGAGATGGTTTCCATGGGCCTGGGTTGTGCTAGGCATGAGTGTGACAGACAACTGAGCAATAAAGTTACTACCCTATGCCTGGGCTGATCATAGACACTGGAATCATACTTGAGTGTTACTACAGCCCATAAATGTCCTAGCCTAGAGAAGAGATGAATGTGACAGGAGAGATCAAATGACGTGTCCAAATTCCCCTAGGCTGTCAGTGTGGGGACAGGGTTCCACAGTGAGCACAACTATATAAACCCCAGCACTTGACAGCAATCATGCCAAGCCCCCAAGCCCTGGCAGGAATGGAGGAGGCCCCGAGCAGGTTGAGGGAAGGTCCAAGGGTGGTCTGTGACCATGATGTGCGGAGTAGGTCCATCGCTGTGCGGCTGGAGCAGCAGGATCAGACAGGAGAAGAGACCATGGTCCCACTTCTAGAGCCTCTGTCCTGGGCCTGGTCATCCAGGAAACAGCTCAGTGGGACCCTTGAGCGCCAGGGTGTGCGACCAGCTCAGCAGCCTTCACATATGCCTCTGGAATTCCAACCAGTCTACGACTGTATCCAAAGGCTCTCATGTTTTGTATTGAGGAATGCAACCTCACAGCTCCTTAGGAAAGAGAATCTTAAATATCAAATAAGAAAAGAAGATTACAAACAGAGCACCTTCAAGGCCCAGAGGCAGAATACTTCTTACTATTATTTCAAAAGAACCTTACCATTACAGGAAAGGAACAAAACAGAGACTGAATCTGGGTGGCTCAGTCATTTCAATTTCTGCATTCATCTGGGTTTCTGATCCCTGGGAGCAGGCCTGCATTAGGTTCCTGGCTCAGCCTGGAGTCGCCATCTCCCTCTCCCATGGCCCCTCCCCGCCAATCCTTCACTCTCTCTAAAAAATAAAATCTCTCCACGGTGGAAAAACAGAAAGAAATCCTCTAATACATATACTTCATCTTTTTGATTTCCTACCTCCCACTCTTGGTCTACAAAGTAGCTGCTGGAACCTGCCTATTCCCAGGAACCCTCTCCCCTTAGTTCCTATCTGAGTGTAGTTCCCTACCTGGAGAGTCTTCCTCCTCTGAGCTGACTTCTAATATGATCTCCAGGCTCCATTCTATAGAGACTCAAGCATGAGCAGCAGGTTATTAGAAAGAGGGGATCCCTTGCACCTACTGCTCCAGCGGAGGTCAGGCTGGCTTGCACGTCATCACCTGTTCTTCCTCCAGATCCTCAGACCTGCCCTGGGCTCCCTGGAGTCAGAGCCCTTCAACAAGACCTTGAGCACAGCTGCTAACCTTCAGCAAGAGGAAGGATGCCCCTTCATATGACACTTCCCTGTCTCCATAGGATTACGATAGCTCTCACCTGTGCACGGATCAACCTGTAATCCCAACTGTGGTGGAAACAGTCAGGGTTAGATGGGGTCCATGAGCAGCCCCTCTGCCAGGCTCAGAACAGGTGCCCAGGGGAGCTGTCTGTGAAGATGAAAATGTTCTGTGTTGTAAACATGAATTACGGGGCACCTGTAATTTAGCTGATGTGATGAAGGATGGGATTGTTTAACTTTGTTTCCTCGAATTAACTCACATGTGAGCAGACATGTCTTGCTAGGGGCAGGGACACTTCACTGTCCTCAGGAGCCCATCCTTCTCTTCCTGGTTCATACTAGAGCCTGGGCATGCAGTTAGCATAATGTGGGGGAACATAGACCACTACAAGCTGAAGAGGGAAATTTCTACCCCTGAATTAGACCTTAATCCAGACTGTATCAAGAGAGGCTGCTCAGAGCTAACCATTTGGGGGAGAAGGAATGAGGGAGATGCTGTTCGTGTCCTTGCAGTGGCTAACAGGTGCAGGGCTCCTGTCCCCATGAGTGGAAGGACACAGAGATTGGGTGTGTGAACTCTCAGATCATTTCAGAGAAACCATCAAACTGATGTCCTCTGGGCCATAAAGGGGAGGAGCAAGAAGCACCCCAACTGTGGGATCAGCTCCCATGACTTTGCTAAGTTTACCATGCCTGTAGTATGTGTCCCTCTCACCTCATGTGCAACTAGAATGTTCTACAGCTGCCATAGCCACATGGTATGAGATCTCTTCAGCATAAATATGTCTGCAGGCCAGATAACCCTTGGCCAACTGCGTGTAGACAAGGACTGGTTGTCAAGTGACTTCCAGAAGCAGGTGAAAAGTAAAAACTCACCCCTCCTAGCCCTGGGTGGTTCAGGCTGGGAGCATCTGTGTGTCTGGCCTGTTCCTGGTTTCATCCCCACTGATGTGTCTCGGGTGGGGGAACAGGAGACCTGACTGCATTCTCTG
>NW_026745546.1:0-2576 GCF_022355385.1 Mustela nigripes
AGAATTGGCTTCTCCACGTACACAGGCACTTGCTAGATAGGAAACTGTAATTGCATTAAATCTCTCCATCAAGATGGGGTCAATTGAAACTTGACAATACTGACCATCCAATCTATGAACGTGTTCTATCAACATAGGTAACATATGAACCTAGTGGACATCCCATTTATTTAGATCATAAATCCCCTGAGTTATCTTGGATGGTTTTCTGGGTGGAGACTTGCTGGGTAGAGACTGCATCAAGTCTTAGGAGAGATGAAGTCCTCGTTGTGGTGCTCTCATCAATAGGATTTTCAACCTTGGTTTGTATGTCACAGAATTCCAATGAATTTTTCTGAATTTTTAACTTAAATCTGATGACTTTGATTCATTCACTTCTTGATTCTAATACTTTGTACCTTTTCTTAGAATATCTTTCTATACAAATTTCACTCATTTTTTCCAGTTGTTATACCTTCAATGTTCCTCCATCCCTTCTTAGATGTGCTAGGACATCCCCTTCTTGGTGGGTAGAAGAGTTCTTCCATTTCAGGTGTTCAATACTACCGACATTTCTTTCTGCCTTGGTGAGCGGATTCTGTATCTCATTGAAGCAGCACATCATTATGTGTGTATGTGGGCACTGATGCAATCTAACCAATTTAATCTTTTCATTAGAGTGATAGAACCATTGACATTTCATGAAAGGATTGAGCCCCTCAATTTTGTCCCTTGCCTTGCATTGTGTTTGCTTCATCCCTTTTTAGATCTCTTGTTAAAAATACATTTTTTCTTTAAACGTATTTAATTTTAGTTTTTTATTTTAATTTTTAATTTAAATTTCAAATTAAAATTAAATGTATTTAATTTAAATTATTTTAAATTAATTTTTTTTCCCTTTTAAATGCTGATCCATGATGTCAGCCCCCAAATCTCTGGTAACTTCAAGTACACTCAAAATGAGTCAAAGGAATGTAGACTTACAAAGAAGAACCATTTAGCTTTTATAGGTCCTTCTTTTAAAAGAAAGAAGCGTTTACTTCCCCCCCCCCAAAAAAAAAAACAAATTCAGAAGGAAAGACTAGGATGAAAGTCACCTCCATCAGCCTATAAACAGATATTCAATACCAAAAAAAACTGTAAACTCCAAAGAGATGCCAACTGTTTTTTAAAAAATGCAGGCGACTTTAGTTAATAATAACTTTCATGGAGACTGAGGAGGTAGAGGTGGTCGAATTGTTCAGGAAGCACAAAAAGCATGCGAATAACCTTGTAATGAAAGGAAGGGAGACTAACATGATGAACAAAAATGTTTTATTAGGCAAGAAAAGAAAGAAAGAAAGAATATATATATATATACACACACACACGTATGTATGTATATAAAATATCCCAGTCCTAAACACCAGCACCTGGTAGAGTGATGTTATTTGGAAATGGGGTCCCTGGAGTAGTAACTAGTGAGGATAAGGTCATATTTGAACAGACTGGGCTCCTCATTCAGGAGGACTTGTGTCCTTTGAAGATGGGAAACTGGGGACACACAGATACACCCTGAGGGAGAAGGCCATTAAAAGAAGTCCAAAGCCAGGGCAAAACTTCAAGCTGGGAGAGGGGCTTGGAACAGATTCTTCCTTAATACCCACAAGAAGAACGTGGCCTACCAATATTATAGCCTTTAGAACTGTGACACTGTCCACTTCTGTTGTTTCAGGCTCTAGGCTTGGGGTATCTTGTAAAAGCAACCTTAGAAAAATAATAGAAACATTATTAGAGGAAAATAAACCCACCGGAAGCACATGGGAATTGGAAAAGAAAAAAAATATCTCTATCTCTCTATCTAAGTCTTTAAAATATTGAAAATGAACACACATTTGTGAACCCTGTGAAAAGGAAAAGCAGCAAAGACACAAACAAATACACTGAGCCCCAGGACACACTCAGCTTTTCACCTGGAGGAGTTCTGGATGGTGGGGATAGGGAAGAGATTCCAAGGAAAAGAGGGGAATCTCCCAGGTGTGAGGAAAGAGAGATTGGAATTCAGGAAGGCTGGAGTGAGGAAAAGGCCATGGGTTCCAGAAAGAAGGAAGTCAAGTAGAAAACAAGCTCTGGGAAATACAACCTGGAGTCCTCTTGAGTCGTTGCTCAATAGGAAGCAGTGTGTGTCTAAGAAAATGCCCCAGGTTCTAACACAGTGTCAAGGCAACTGATCCAGATGGTTGCCAAGACTCCTCCAAGGCTAGAGATCATTGGAGTTAAAACCAGCCAGAGGGAAGAGTTCTTGTGGCTAAGTCAGAATCTTCAGTAGAGACCCGGTAAGGATTATGAGTTAGAAGCAGGATGAAATAGTCCCTCCAATAAAGCTTCCTCAACAGATTCCCTAACCAAGTGGGAGAACAATTTGAGAAAGAATCAGTATTACCTACTAAGATCTCACTGCCCATGGGACAGCTGATCCTAGAAGGCAGAGAGCAGCCTCCCAATGACTCAGGTCATTGAAAGGAAGGCAGTTCCAAAGGGAAGAAGGAATTGATGGGAACAAGAAAACATGAGTAGCAAGGTAGTAGACTTCAACTTCAACATTTCAACAATTCCCT
>NW_026745547.1:0-2575 GCF_022355385.1 Mustela nigripes
ATTCTAATCCTTGAAACTGTTCTTTGGCCATCCTCTTGGCCTGGAGTTGCTGACAGGAGAAAGAGATATGTCATGTCCGGGGAAGTATTCAGGGTGAGATCTTGAATTTTCAGAATTTTCAAAATAAGTGCATATACTACCACTGCTCCCACACATGCATCCCCTTTTTCCTAATCATACCCAGTAAATAGACTTGAGACCATCCCTTTTTGAGGATAGCTGCATTCAATAGTCTGCTTTGCTAAGGTGTGAGTGCCAGGAAGGAGGTGGCACAGATAAACTTACTCTTGCTCATTCTTGGAAAGTCAACAGTGGTGAGATATCCTCTAGAGGAAGTTAAAATTGAGTTTTGATTGACTGCCCCACCACCTTGTACCTTCCACAGGAATCCTGAGTCAGAATACAGTCTGCTTCTGTGGTCTGGGTTGTGTGCAGGTCCTTGCATCAGAGCTAGCCCCATGGTAATGACCTGGATGGTTCTGCCAGGATCCATGGTGTTTCCATAGCTCACAGCACCACAGGGCTGGCTTCCAACATCATCATAGTCACAGCATTCTGCCCTGAACAGGTTAACCTCATCTGCTTGGCAGAGCTGAAGGTTACAACAGAGCAGACAGCATAGTCACAGCATTCTGCCCCTGAACAGGTTGACCTCATCTGCTTGGCAGAGCTGAAGATTACAACAGAGCAAGCAGCTAGGAAAAACCTCTGTGACTCCAGACTTTGGAGAGCTACCAGCAAAGCCTTTCTTGCAGGATTTTATTGTAAAAAGTCTTTTCACCTTGCCCGTGGTAGATTCCAAGTTGATCTACCCAAAAAATGGGTTCGGCTAGGGACCCATCATCAGTCTCCAGTGGATTAAGCATCAGATTTTAACAAGAGCTCATTAGCAAGCTCAAAATGACTTTTCCAAAAGACAGCTTCCAAAGTTTCTTTTTGGACACTGCCTCCCTAGTCATGTTCTCTCCTTTGCACAATCCCTCTCTGGGGCAAAATCCTCAGTCATGGAGTCTTGCTCTACCTCCAGTATTGTAAGCTTCTAGACAGGGACACTAAATCCTCACCCATAGAGGTGCATGGGTGGCTCAGGTCATGATCTCAGGGTCCTGGGATGGAGCGCTGCATCTGGCTCCCCACTCAGCAGGGAGCCTGCTTCTCCCTCTTCCTCTGCCACTCTCCCTGCTTGTGCGTGTGTGCTCTCTCTCTCTCAAACACATAAAATCTTTAAAAAAATTTCCTTACCTTCTTTCCTCAATGGGGATGATTGTCTTTAGGACTTACGCCATATTCTTTTCTACCACATATTTGGGTGTAGTAGCCACAAAACAATACAACCTGTTTTAAAAAATTCCTTCCCCCCACCCCTTCCCTTAGTGCATATTTTGCAGCAACTCCTAACAGCTAATTTAGCATTGGCAGGTTCACAGTCACAGCTGTGTGGACCCCGGCTGGGGCAGAGCTGAGGCTGCAGGCCTGCCATGGACATTTCTTTTAGGTCCCCCCCTCCCCCACAGCCTTCAGGATTTCTTCTGTGACCCATGGGCTGTTGAGAAGTGAGTTGCTTCTAAAATCATTTTTTTCTAGTTATCCTTCAGTTCTTGAGTTCTAACTTAATACAGAGAATTTCAGTTTCTTGAAATAATTTCAGTTGCTTGAAATTTGTCAATACATAAATGTTCCATGCACACTTCAGAAGGAGGTATAGTCTGTAATTGTTTTGTATAATGTTCTGTACTGTTTTTTTTTTTTTTAAAGATTCTATTTATTTATTTGACAGACAGAGATCACAAGTAGGCAGAGAGGCAGGCAGAGAGAGAGGAGGGAGCAGGCTCCCTGCTGAGCAGAGAGCCCGATGCGGGGCTTGATCCCAGGACCCCGGGATCATGACCTGAGCTGAAGGCAGAGGCTTTAACCCACTGAGCCACGCAGGCACCCCGTGTACTGGTATTTTTTCAGGTCTTCTGTATTCTGATTGTCTTTTGTCTGCTGTCCTGTCAGATACTAAGAAAGGTGTTTTAAAATCTCCCAGCTGTGATATTTCTTGAGGCTGTATTAATTCGGCAAATGGAAATTTAGGATCATTACATCCCGTTTTTTTTTTTTTAATATCCCATTTTTTAATGGACTCTTCAACCATTATGCAGTGCCTGTCTCCATATATGCAGTAATACTTTTGCCTTTAAGGCTGATTTTGGTATTAGCGTTGTTACAGCAGCATTTTTTTGCGTTTTCATGGTATATTCTTTTCTATTCTTTACTGTCAGCCTTACCGTGCTCTTATATTTATCAACTGAAAGCAGTGGTTGTTTGCTAAATCTAGTCTGACATTTAAAATTTCTTATTTAGATTAGTTAGTCCACTTATGTTTACTAGTATAATTGGACTTAAGCCTGCAGTCATGCTATTTCTTTTCTTTCTTGTTTTATTCCTCATTTCACAACTCCTTTTGGATTTTTAAAAAATTATACTCTTTTGCCTCTATTAGTTTTTAGTTATATATTCTTTCAAAAAATTTTTAGTCTTTCAGAGGTTAAACTATGTGTAACAGTATGTAAGTGTGGACACCAGCAGTGTG
>NW_026745548.1:0-2575 GCF_022355385.1 Mustela nigripes
AGAAATTCCCTATGACTCTGCCATTGCACTACTGGGTCTTTACCAAAGATACAGATGTAGTGAAAAGAAGGGCCATTTGTACCCCAATGTTTATAGCAGCAATGACCATGGTCGCCAAACTGTAGAGAGACCCAAAATGCCCTTCAGTGGAAGAATGGATAAGAAAGATGTGGTCCATTTACACTAAGGAGTATTATGCTTTCCTCAGAAAGGATAAATACCCAATTTTGTAGTAACATGGGCGGGACTGGAAGAGATTATGCTGAATGAAACAAGTCAAGCAGAGAGAGTCAATTTTCCTATGGTTTCACTTATTTGTGGAGCATCACAAATAACATGGAGGACAAGGGGAGATGGAGAGGAGAAGGGATTTGAGGGAAATTGGAAGGGGAGTTGAACAATGAGGAACTATAGACTCTGTAAAACAATCTGAGGGTTCTGAAGGGTCGTGGGGTGAGAGAATGAGGGTACCAGGTTGTGGGTATTAGAGAGGGCACGGATTGAATGGAGCAAGATAGGATTTTAATTATCTTCTTTTAATTGCAACTGGACTTGGAATACAGCACACGATATGTAATAGACAATGCTAGGTCTTCCTCATGGAACAACTTCTCCTATGGTCCTCAGAGATATATCTTATGCATGATCCCCAAAGATCAGGTGGTCTAGAGATCCCGTGATGATGTCAGTTATTCCTTCCCACCTTTCAGTCCCTATGATTTGTCCTGGGCTTAAAGTGGACATCGTAGTCCCCAAGAATATTGGATTTTGGTCCCCATCTCCCTTCCTTTCTGTTAATATGCCTCCAACATCTAGATACACCCACGTTAGTGGTATATATGATGGAAATTCTTCCAAGTGTCTTATGTTTGGATGCTCCATCAAGACTAAACAGCTTCTGATAATTTTTGTCTCTGGAAGGCATAAAATCTCTCTATCTGCCATAGGCACATTCACTTTGGCTCTCTTCTCCTTGAGAATTGCATATCCTATGTCTCCCCCAGTTCTTCCCTTTCAAGCTATTTGCATCTTTATAGCCAAAGGAAATCTCCTATGGCCAACACCAGGTCAAGTTTGGTTCATGTTGTTTTCATGTTGACCTTTTTTTTGCATATTTTAAAATTTTTCATCATTCCAACAATCTTTTTATAGGGATAGGAAAATTTAGTCCTGAATACTTGATCTAATTATTGATAGGTAAGGAGTTAACTTTCTAATTTTGGTTCATTTCTGACTTGTATTCTCTGTGCCTTTCACCTTTATGGTATTTTCTTTGGGATTTGCTTCCTTTATTGTGATTCCTCACTTGCTCCCCATCTTTTGTGTGTCTTATCTATGGGGGGTGTGTTTTGTCTGTGTTTGTTTCATATAACACTTAAAATTAAATTTCAAGAGATAATAACTAGGTCTTTAATGCATAACAATTCAATTTGATATGCCTTGAAAACTTACATTCCATCACTTTCAGCCAAATTTCGTACATTTAGGCCTCTTTTATAAACACATATTCTCACTAACCGGCCTTCAAGCAAACACTCAATTTTGTGTGCCTTGTTAAAGTCATATTGTTTGTACTTTTTCCCCCTGCTTTTTCAAATGTTTCTTGACTACGATGAGAGAGTAAAATTGTTATTTGTATTTCTGAGACTGAGAGATGTGATGTAGCCCAATGCTCAACAAAACTCTACCACATGAAGTTAAGGCAAGAATTCGTTTTTGATTATAACTATAAGAATCTGTGGTGCCTATGGAGGACAGATTTGGTAGTATTTTCTTAGAACTCCAGGTTTGTCTTCAGCCATGAACACAAACTGAAGATTACCACATATAATGAAATGTGGTGGAAAATGACCTGAATCATACCAAACTCCACAGTAAAAGAAAAAAGTAATCCCAGAGAATATGTGAGAAGATTTGAGGCATGGCGTAGGGGATATGTTGTCATTGGTGCTTCAGAGTGCAGTGAACCAATGGAAAAGGTAAAGCCACAGGAGAGAGAAGTACACATTGGGAACCGACATGATGCATATATCCCAAAGCCATTGCCTTTGACCAGCCGAGGGTCTGAATGGCACAAGTTCTTGCCAACAAAGAATCTTATTGCCCAGAGATTTCAGATCAGCCTGCTTGGCAGACATCGACTCAATAGCACATTGTGTTTCTAATTGGACAGGACACCACCAAACTACCAGGTGCAGACAGCCAGGAAAAAATGATCAGAGACAATGCCAGAAAGCATAGTGGGAAAATGGTGGGTTCTGACAGTGCATCCATGAGAGGCAGGGTTCGTGGAGATGACTCGATGGGGGCATAATACATTTTGAGTTCTCGCACCAGGAGCATAAAGACTGAGTTATTGGCCAAAGACAGGACGGTGAGGACATTTCCTACCTAAACTGCAAGCAAGAAGTTCCAACTGTGGAACACTGGGGGGACAGCCTTCCTCAGTCCAAATTGCTTAGTCCCAGGGTAACAGACTCTCCCAAAGAAGACTAGAAGAAAGCTCTGCCTACATGCTCTCTCATGACCACAACATTCTGCAGGCTTCATTCTGTTGTGTTGGTTGAATGTTTCC
>NW_026745549.1:0-2575 GCF_022355385.1 Mustela nigripes
TTTTTTACCAGGTAGATCTTAGAATGTGTTGGTGGCTAAGGTGCCTGAGGGTTTAACACAGGTCGAAGAGCACGGTTATCTTCTGGGGACAGGAGATGTAGTGTTGTGTGGCTCAGGGACCACATGCTGTACCATAAGTTCATATTCAAGAACAGGCCTCTGAAGACAGATGCCTGACAACCTAATCTAGGGTTCCAATGAGTCCCAGGGGCATGAGAGGTTCAATCTTCAGACTTAGGACAGTTGACTTGGGTGTCTGCCAGGATGTAGGTGATCAGGGTGTTTCAGACTGCGCACTTATGTCCAGAGTAGCCTCCAATATTGGGGTGGCCACAGGGGCCTTGCATGTTTCAACCAACTCTGGACCGTTTGGTTAACTGTGACAGGCACAATTTCCATGGGGATGGCAAGCATAGTCCTGTGGTGTGGCTCCAGAGACTCCACCCTGGAGGGCATGTGAGCCATGGTTTTGGGAGGGAAGTCTGCAAACACAAACTCGGGTTAGGTTTAGTGGCTAGCTTATCGCAGGGCAATGCGTAGACCTGTAAGGCTACTCGTCAGGAACAGTAACTGGAATGACCCAAAGGCGGAAGCACAGGCTTTTATATCTGGATTTTTTGTCCAGGGTGGCCTCAGAATGCAGCTGTGGTCTCATGGGTCCATGGGAGATTTTTCCTCTAAGGATACTGGCGGCTCCCAATAGTTTGATGACTTTTTGGGATGGAAAGAGTGCTATTTTCGATCTTAGGTGTGCCCCAAAACAGGGATTCCAGAGATGGGCTCTGGGTGTGGGCGCCTGGAAAATCCCACCAAGGGTTGGGATTTGGGCTTACGGGCAGACCAGGCCTGCAATGCAGGATCTTGGTGGTGCAACTGAGAGGGCCTGTTTGAAAGCATGCTCAGGCTGAGCATTACAATGCCTGTTTGTGCCCAGGGCGGCCCTCAGGAGTAGGTGTGGTCCCATTGTCCATGTTCTGGCTCCCACCCTGAGGGATGGACACACATTCCAATGGTCAGGTTTCCAGCAATGGGGAAGGAGGAAATATCTATTGTGCTTCAGGTTCCCCCATAGGCAGGGATTACAGCAAAGGTCTGGGGACAGATGCCTGAATACCAAGGATACATAGAGATGACAGATTTGGGCCATGGCCGTTCTCACATGCCGGATATGGGCCCCGCTCTCTGGGTGGCTGACACGAGGTCTGGGCTCAGGCTCTGTCAGACACAGCAGTAGTGGCCAGAGAAGCCACTATTGGGGTTCTCTCCAGGGCCGAGCAAATTGATCCTCATGTGGGGTTTCTGGCCAGACTCACAAGGCACTTCTTTCTGTGGGGCAGGCAGAATGCTGCCTTATGGATCCAGAATTCCCTATCAAGAGGGTTTGGGGACAAGTAGGGTGAGAATGCAATTGTAAACACCAGCTATGCTTAAATTGAGTGCCAAGCAGAAGTCAGTTTCAATGTGCAGCAGCTTATATGAGATATCCAGCACCTGAGTAAGGGAAGATGTCAGATGTTTGCTCACACTGGAGTTTGTGTCTAGGATGACGACTAATGGAGGGGTGGCTTCAGAAGGTAATGGAGGATTACCCACGCTTAGGATTGTGAGATGCTCCAAACAACAAGGTTTCCTTCTAATGGACAGGAGGAGTCTGTTTTTTTTCCTCCAGGGTCCCTCAAGTGGACGTTTGCGTAGCAGAGCCCTCCCACATGGATGACTGGAAAGCACACATCCAATGACCATTGCATCTGAGGAACATGACAGGTTCGTTTTGGTGGTTCTGGTGCCAAGTACCAAGGCCTTGAGTTGACTTGGAATCTCTTGCAGGGTTGTCCCAATACTGGTTTGTTACAAGGGAGGTCTTAGAATGTACAGGTGGCTAAGGTCTCATGAAGGATCTTCCTACCCTGAGGGTTTGGCACAGGTCGATGTGCACAGTTCCATCTTGGGAGAGGAGATGTTCTGTTTTGTGGCTCAGGGTACATATGTTGTATACTGACTTGGTATTCAAGAACAGTCCTCTGAGGACAGATGCTTGCAACCTAATCTAGGGATCCAATGATGTCCTTGGTGCCCATCAGGTTCAATTTTCTGACTAAGGACCATTGATATGGTTGTCTGACTGGATGTAGGTGATCAGGGTGTTTCAGACTGTGCATTTGCATCCAGAGCCACTTCCAATATTGGGGTGGGCTCAGAGGCCTTGCAGGTTTCTCCTAACATGGAGGCTTTGGGGAACTGTGATGGGCACAGTTTCCTTGGGGATGGCAGGCCCAGTCCTGTGGTAAGGCTTCAGAGACCACATCCTTGAGGATGTGAGAGCCATGGTTTTGGGAGGGAAGTCTGCAAACACAAATTTGGGTTAGGGATAGTGGCAAGGTGATCGCAGGTCCAATGCATAGACCTAGAGGGCAGCACGTCAGGAACTGTAATTAGGGTGACTGGAAGCTGGTAGCACAGGCTTTTCTATCTGGATTGTGTGTCCAGGATGGGCTCTGAATGTAGGCGTGGTCTCATGGTTCAATGGAAGACTTTTCCTCTCTAAGGATCCTGGTGGATCTCCATAGATTGGTGG
>NW_026745550.1:0-2575 GCF_022355385.1 Mustela nigripes
ATGCCCTTCAACAGATGAATGGATAAGGAAGATGTGGTCCATATACACTATGGAGTATTATGCCTCCATCAGAAAGGACGAATACCCAACTTTTGTAGCAACATGGACGGGACTGGAAGAGATTATGCTGAGTGAAATAAGTCAAGCAGAGAGAGTTAATTATCATATGGTTTCACTTATTTGTGGAGCATAACAAATTGCATGGAAGACATGGGGAGTTAGAGAGGAGAAGGGAGTTGGGGGAAATTGGCAGGGGAGGTGAACCATGAGAGACTATGGACTCTGAAAAATAATCTGAGGGTTTTGAAGGGGCAGTGGGTGGGAGGTTGGGGGAACACGTGGTGGGTATTGGAGAGGGCACGTATTGCATGGAGCACTGCGTGTGGTGCAAAAACAATGAATAATGTTACGCTGAAAAGAAATTAAAAAAAGAAAAAAAGAAAAGTCAATGTGAGTGATGTAGAATGAGAAAGACTCAAACAGCCATCGCTAACTTTGAGAATGGAAAGAGGCCACACCAAAATATGTGAGCAGACTCTAGAAATTGATTTTCTTCTTCCAAACCTTTCAGAAGGAATGCAATCCTGCCCATGTCTTGATAATAGTCTCCAGAGAACCATTTTTGACCTGCTAATATATCAAAATATAAGATAATAAATTTGCGTTGTTATAAGTCACTGTTTATGGTAATTCATTATGGAGAGATTGGAAACTACTATACTGACATTGACTGATTTTCAAATATTAATCATCTTCTATTCCCAGAATAAGCCAAATTTGGTGATCTCTAATGCTTTGTATTTATCATTAGATTTACTTTGATAATTTATTATTTATAACTTTTGCTCTTATGATCATAATAATGATTTTATAATTTTTCTTTCTCATAATATCTTTTTCAGGCTTTGGCACCAAGGATATATTGGCATCATAAAATTAGAATAAAGATCTTTCATAGATTTTTCAACATTTGGAAAGAATTTGGATAAGATTGGTATTTTCTTCTCTACATCTTAGGTAAAAGGTCCTGGTGCCACCTGGGGCTGCAGTTTACTTATTGGGAAGATGCAGTATTATGAATTCAGTTTATTTAATAGATATATGATAATTTAAATTCATTGTTTCTTCTAGACATGACTTTTTCTGTATACTCCCAGAGTAGTTTCAGCAACAATATCTTTATGGTTCCCAGAGACCTTCTACTTTAATAGGAAGGATTTGTGACACACATCATGAAATGCTTAGAAAACCTATTGATCTAGCTGAAAGATACCATGAGATACTGGTATCTGAAATCTTAGCAAAGCAACCTTTTAAATCTCATCTTTATTTATATATTATGATGAGCAGCTAAAAGAAATACTGATGACACTTTTGACATTTTTCCTGGAAATCTCCTTAACTAAATTAAACACTTCATTAGGTACATTTCTATATTGTACATTACATCAGGCAAGGGATTTCCCAATTTTTATGCCACTATACAACAAAGTTTCCCTGTGTTCCAGGTTTTTTTTTAATTACCGAGAAAACATCATTGAGGGGGAGACAAGATGGCGGGGAAGTAGGAGGAGGCGCCCTTTCAACCTGTACCCTAAAGTGAGCTGATTACCTTCCAAAGAACTCTGATCACCCACGAAATCAGCCTGAGATCAGAATTATACACGTCTGGATCTCTACCAGAGCAGAAGACGCCAGTGGGCTGGAGTGTACCGGGGTGCACCTTGACTGCACCACAGTCGATACACCAGCTACAACCGTTCAGCCATCTCTCACCAAAATAACTAGGAGGAGGAATGCCCAACATAAGAAAAATACACAGAGGATAGACCTTCTGCAACAGAGCTTATGGCTATCAACATAGACAATATGTTGGAAAGAGAATTCAGGCTAACAATTATCCAAGCAATAGCTAGGTTGGAGAAAGCTATGGGTGACCAAATGGAATTAATTAGGGCTGAATGGAAAACGACCAGAGATCATGTTTCAATATTAGGGAAGAGCTGAAAGCTACCAGGGATGAGCTTCACAATGCTCTCAATGAGTTCCAATCTAATCTAAATTCTCTCAACGTTAGAGTAACTGAGACAGAAGATAGAATTAGTGATCTGGAGGACAAACAGATAGAGAGAAAGGATTAGGAGGAAGCCTGGAACCAACAGCTTAGAGCCACAAAAACAGAATCAGGGAAATAAATGATGCCATGAAACGTTTCAACGTCAGAATTATTGGAATCCCTGAAGGGGAGGAGAAAGAAAGAAGTCTAGAAGATATAGTAAAACAAGTTCTTCATGACTGCATAGTATTCCATTGTGTATATATACCACATCTTCTTGATCCATTCATCTGTTGATGGACATCTAGGTTCTTTCCATAGTTTGGCTATTGTGGACTAAGTCAAGCAGAGAAAGACAACTATCATATGATCTCCCTGATATGAGGAAGTGGTGATGCAACATGGAGGCTTAAGTGGGTAGAAGAAGAATAAATGAAACAAGATGGGATTGGGAGGGAGACAAACCATAAGTGACTCTTAATCTCGCAGGACAAACTGAGGGTTGCCGGGGGGAGGGGG
>NW_026745551.1:0-2574 GCF_022355385.1 Mustela nigripes
ACACACACACACACACACACACACACACACACACACGCACAACTAGAATTCTGGAACTCAGCTAGAATCATAGAGTGTAGGAGCCAGTCTGTCTCACTCTAAAGACTCAAGGAATGTCTGATATCAGACCCTTTTGCTCTTTTAAAGATTTATTTATTTTAGAAAGAGAGAGGCAAGGGGCAGAGGGAGAGAGAGAATCCTAAAGCAGACTCCACATTGATCGTGGTACCCATTGTGAGGCTCAGTCCCAGTACCCCGAGATCATGACCTAAGCCAAAACCAAGAGTCAACCGGTTAACCAGCCGAGGCACCCAGGTGCACCCAGGTGCCCCCAGGTCCCTTTTCATAGTAATTTATTTCAATTTAACTCAGAGCCCTTACCTGCAATTCTCCTGACTGTACATGTCTTTTGTTACCCCGTAAGATATCCTTGGAACTGAATGTTCTGCTTTATCCAAAGGGCAGGGACCGAATGGGCAGCTCCAGCTTGCAACTCCTTCAGACTAAGTATGGCAGTCATCTTAGCAGGAAATGTCCTCATGGTTACTGCCACACTTCAAGCTGTTCCTTCTTGCCTCTATATTGCAATTAATTTTCACTACGTGAGAGTTAGAATTCTCTGCACTGTGACTATGGCTGTGCTTATTTTCATTTGCACCTTAGATCTACATGTGGTTATGGCTGGGCAGAAATCATGTCCCATTCCCTCCGGTAAGTTGGGTAATACAGAGAATGACCTTAGCTATGATAGATTCAATATGCTAATAACATAAATACCTGATATCAGTGTTCTTTTGCTGCACAACAAGTTGCCACAAATTTAGCATCTTAAGTCAACCCATATTTATCATTTCACAGTTTCTGTATGTCAGATATGTGGCATGGATATGGCAGGGATCTAGTGAGTTCTCTGCTCAGGTTGTCCCAGGGTGAAATCAATGTGTCAGTAGGGCCGGGATCTTACCTGGTGGCTCTGGAGAGGAAGCTATTTCCCAGTTCATCCAGGTGGTTGGAGGAATTTAGCTTCCATGGTGCAGGATGTTGTCGGGGTTGCTCTCAGATTCTAGAGGCTGCCTGTATTTCTCTGCATGTGGTTCTCTCCATCTTCAAGCAAGGAGTGGTGTGTCAAATCCTTCTTGTGCTTCACATCTCTCCTGCTTGACCTTCTGCTGCTAGCCAGAGAAAACTGTCTGCCTTTAACAAGCTCCTGTGATTAAATCAGGCTCTTTTGGATAATCTCTCTACTTATGGTCAATTGTTTAGTAACCTTCATTATACCTGTAAGATCCCTCTAGCCATGTAACTTAACGCAAATATGGACAAGATAATTCTTCTTATTTATGGTATCTGAGATTATGGTGGGAAATCCTGGGAGACAGTTTTAGAATGCTACCTACCACAGCCTTTAATAACCATCACTTAATTATTTACGGAAACCTTCTTTTGTGACCCTGATTGTTTGAACCCTGTGACCATAACGCCCACTCTTTACTGAGTTATATCATGTCAGCATGTAGTTGTACTTCAATAAGGGACTTGTGCCTTCCCAAGTATATTATTCAGAGTTTTCCAGATGAACAGAATCAATAGGGTATAGATGTATGTATGTACATATACATATGTATGTATATGTATGTATTCAACTCTCAGTACAGAACATCATACAGGCAGATCTTAACCCCAGTGGTCTGTGTTTATTTGTCAAGATTGTTTATAAAAGAAGTGCTCTACACACACAAATACACACCTACACACACACTTAATAAACTAGAATTCTGGAACTCAGCTAGGATCACAGAATGCTGGAGCCAGACTGTCTGACTCTAAAGCCTCAAAGAATGTCTATGACATCAGGCCATTTTTCTTTTTTAAAGATGTATTTATTTGAGTGAGAGAGAGAGAGAAGGGTTGGGCAGAGGGAGAGAAAGAGAATCCTAAAGCAGTCTCCCCACTGATTGTGGTGCCCATCGTGGGGCTTGATCTCAGGACCCTGAGATCATGATGTGGGCCCAAACCAAGAGTCAGCTGCTTAACCAACTGAGCCACCCAGGTTCCCCCAGACCCTTCTTCATAATAATTTATTTCAATTTATCTCAGAGCCCTTATCTGCAATTTCCCTGACTGTGCATATCTGTTGTTGCCCCGTAAGATAGCTTGGAACTGAATGTTCTTCCTTATCTAAAGGGCAGGGACTGAATGGGCAGCTCCAGCTTGCAACTGCTTGACAATAAGTATGGCAGTCTTCTTAGCAGGAAATGTCCCCATTGTTTTATACATATATATAAAGAAAGTGTGAAATTGTATATATTTTAATATGTCAATATATAATAAGATATATTTATTTTATATAATAACATTTATATAATATTTATATGACAAATATGTATATGTAATAGAAGAATATATGTAATAATATTTGTATTTATATCATATTTATATATAAATCGATAATATTGGTTTGTGTATGTGTGTGTGTGTATTTATATATACCAGTAAATTTCCTCATTGATTTATATATATATATAAAAATATATATATATCAAGGTTTTATACACACACACACACACACACACA
>NW_026745552.1:0-2574 GCF_022355385.1 Mustela nigripes
TTTTTTTGCATTTAGTAAATAATAAAACCATTAACTTATTAAACATTTACAAAAATTTTCCTATGACAAGAATAGCCGTGAAACAGAGCATGCCATACCACATGTAGTAGGGAATCTTGTTTGAGGAATTTTTTTCTCAAATTTATACAGGAGTACGATACCACTGCTATACTTTAAGATATTCAGGCCACGGAGTAGTATCACCTGGGAGAACCACCCACAACCAATTTAAATCAAAATTCCAGGGTTGAAACCCAAGCAGGGTTTTTTGGGTTTTTTTTTTTTTTATACCCGTTTCCTGGGTGATACTGATAAGCAGTAAGAGTAAAATGCCACGGTTTTAAAGAACTCTCACGAAAATGACTAATATTTTTATTTTAAACTAAAAAAAACCCAAAAAACAAAAAACCCTCTATTCCTACACATTTAAGGTTTCCATCACTTGTACTTCTTTCCCCCACCCTTGACTCTTTCTGCCGTGTACTACAGGGTCACTGCATACAGTTGGCATGCTTTACACCAGACAATAGGATTTAGTGACTGAGCAACATGTGAGGTGAAAATCCAATCTCCCCTATGCTCACCAACCTTGCAATCTAGCTCAGGGCTAGTCTCTGCAAAGGAATGGACTCTGTTTTCTAATTCACCACATAGGCTAGAAGAAGCTCTGGGTATAAATGCTAATTCATGGTTTTCTTTTCTTTCTTTCCTTTTTTTTCCTGTTTTTTAATGACTTTAAAAAATTATCCTAATTCAAAGCAGGTTGGACATAGAGATACAAACAGAACCATTTAGGTCAATAAGGATTATTACTGTTTTCTACAATTTCTTAAACCTTGTGGTCCTTCCTACCAGGCCAGGATGCTGGGATAATACACATTTATGAATAAGATAAGATATTCTGTATCCTAATACAGACAACCTACAAACAGTTCTGGGCTTTTAAGTGTAACCATTCTCTTTATCAGGACAGCTACAAATAACTGTACAGAGAAGTAACTAAACCAAACATATATCCTCCATTAAACCCAAACTAAATCTAACTCCAACTCAATCTACCTTAACAGATTCTGTCTCACATCACAGATGAGACAGGCAATAATCACCAATGATCCAGTTAACGGGGTAGAAAGGAAAACAACAACAATAATAACAATAACAACAACAACAAAAACCCAAAACCAAAAAACAAACTCAAAGTCTTTCCTTCAGCCTGTTCTCCAACTCCTCCTTGGACTACTGCCTCTAGCTTTCTACCACATGAGCTGAGTTTTCTGTCTTCCCCAGAATGATACCCTTTTCCAGCCCCTCCCAGCACCTTCTGCCTGTCTTCAGTTCTTCAGCTCTAGGTATTCTTACTCCTAAGACATCTCAGGGTTTGTGTCAGTAAGAAAGCCACAGTCAATGATAATTCACCACCCTGTCACACTAACACTTGTGTCTTCATCCTTTAGGACCAAGCTCAAATTCATTCATTGCCTCTTTGAAACTTTTATGGAAAAATTATTTATTTTTATGATTGATTTTGTTCATAATGTTTTTATTTCCTACCCTGTTATAAACACTCCAGACCCTTTCTACTTTCCCTCTTGAGCAAAGATTGGATTGCAAAGTCGCAAGCAGCTGGTGAAAAAGATACTCTCTTTTTTTAATTTAATGGCATTAAGAACTGATCACAAACTCAAACACCTATGTTAGCCAGGCAAGTAACTAAATGAGTGAGGGAGTATCACTGTAGACTTCTAACTGGCAAGCACACACATTGACTAAAGGAGACAACTCTACATAATGGTTTCATCATGGGAATATCATATTTGTCATACTTGCCACCTTTTCAAAAGAAGGCAGAAATGTGCATTTATTTAACAGGAAATCTCTTGAGTTTTAAACAAAAATTCAAATATACACTAATTAAAACAAAACCTATAAGCTAACTGTAACCCACAAACTCACCAGTTAATAATCTTTTCCCTAAAGGCTCAGCAGAGAATTATGCTGGGAAGAGCTGACCACTCTTTGTAGTAGTCACAGAGAAAAAAATTTTTTACCTAAACTCAGAAAACAATATGGGTTGGTGACCCAACGGTTGAGATCTACTCTCTGGAACAGGGTAAACCAGGGTCCCAAACTATATCCCCAACCTTGACAAAATATCCTGAGATCCAATCTTGGCATGAAACATGTACTAATTTATTACCACTACAATAACAATGTACCACAAACACAGTAGCTTAAAATTATACAAATTTATTTTCTTAGAATTCCGGAGGCTGGAAATATGAAATCAGTTTCACTGGGTTAAAGCCAATATGTTAGCAAAGCTGGTTCTTTCTAGAGGCTCTAGGAAAGAATCCATTTCCTTGCCTTTCCTACCTTCTGGAAGCAACCTGCTTTCCTGGACTCATGAACCCTTCTCAAAATCACTTCAAATTCTTGCTTCCATCATTACATCTGCTTCTTCCTTTGACCATTTTACCATCCTCTGATAAAGACCTCTTTTGATTATATTTAGAGCCCACCTGGATAATTTAAGATAATCTCCCCATTTCAAAATCTCTAAATTAATCACACCGT
>NW_026745553.1:0-2574 GCF_022355385.1 Mustela nigripes
ACCTCCAGATTGTCTCCTCCTAACTGCTCAAGCCACAGGTTAAGGGCAAAATGTTCAATGCCCAAGCTATTAAGTGTGGAACACGTTTATCTAAGCAATTGCATGCAGCTCTGTATCTGCATACAGGGGGTCTCTCCCAAGCCTTTCCAACCTCAGCAAAACAAGAGAAAGCCCCAGCGATCTGGGGTATATATCATTCATTCATTCCTGGGTTCAACACTCATGGCGGATCCCCACCAAGACAGTGGGAGAGCAAGGACTGGAGAAATCCTGGAAGCTGAAGTCTGAGGAGGATTTCAAATTCAAGTCAGAGATGAAAGAAACATCTGGACTCGGTCCTCAGGTACATGCAGTATTCTGAACTGAGGCTAGAACCAGAGACCATTCTAATGAAAGGCCTCTACAGGTGGGCTCTCACAGGTGGGCTCCGACTCAGTTTCATGTATATTCATTCATGAAATAGCTTTGCGGGTCAACATGCAGAAGAAAACCATTTAATAAAACTGACAATGAGGAGAGGAAAGGGAAGCCAGAAGGCATGTGAATGGGGAGAGAGGAAGAGCCAGGGCAGAAAACCAAGAATCCCTCCCTGCCCTCCTTGCTGCCAGGGAGGACTGAGGGACTAGTTTCCACCTGGGAATCCAAGTCCTGAACAAAGGTAGCAGGGCCACGGCGGTGGAGGGAAGGGGGTCCTCAGCACGCGGGCGTGGGGGTGCCGAACGATGGGGGCTAGCGGGCCCGCTGGCAGGGGGCACCTCGCAAGGCGCTGTCCCCAGCCCGACCCCATGCGGACCCGGGTTCGGGGCAGCATCCGGGGTGGTCCCGGTGCCCTGGAGTTCGCGGGAGGCTGGGCCTCGACAACCCCCCTCCCCGCCCCCAGGTCGCATCCCCCGCTTTCTGCTCCAGGTGAGGGCGCGGCGCGGTGTCACTTTACCTTGAGCAGAGGGTGGTCCGGAGAAGCCTTGGGGCTGGGAGGGGCAGCAGGCAGCGGGAGCGGGACAGCGCGGCCTCACGGGGCAGCACACGGGTGGCGTGGCGAGTCTGGGGGGTCCTGCAGTCCCGACTGAGGCCCAGTACAGCACCATGCTACTGCGCGCCCCTCCTCCGCCAGCCCCTCCACCTAGACCCAGACTCTCCATCACATCCTCCGAGAGCTCACTTCCTGCTTAGGCAATTAGCAAAGCCTCTTCTGCCGGCCGCCTTCGACCCGCCCCCGCCCCCCTCCCTCCTGAGTCCTGGGCAAGCTCACTTCCTGCTTTGGCAATTAGCAAAGCCCCTTCTCTGCGCTGCCCCAGCCCCCCTCCCTCCTGAGGCCCGGACCAGGCTTGGGCGCCTGGCAAAGCCCCAGGGGGCTGCAAGCCTTGCCAGCGCCAGCACTGGGCAGCCTCCTAGCCTGGCTCCCTGAGCGGGTGTCTGGGCGCGGCCTGGCTGCAAAAAGATCATCAGTCCTGTTAACCCTGGCTGCACTCTCGGGTCAGTTTGCTGGCTTCCAGATTGCGCCCAAAGCCAGGAACCAGCTTCCCCAGCACAGGCCTGGGCTGAGATGCATGCCCAGGATCTGTTTGAGCAGTCTACTCATCTCCAGGCAGGGATGGCACTTCGACCTGGATGTTTGGGTTTTTTTATTGTTTTTTGGTCATTGGTTATTACATGACCTCCAGGGTAGGTGCTCCACAAAGGGAGTGAAAACAGGACGCCTGATATATAGGCATATGGCCATTCTAGAAAAATAGATTGGGGTTCTCTCGGAAATGCGGCATTGGTCCTAGCACTATGGTTTAATAGAAAAGGGATTATGCACCAAGTTCCTTAAATGAGCATAGGTTGAAATCGTTTACTGAGAGTAAATATTTAAAATAGTTATATTTTAACTAAATCTATTATCAATCATAAATCTATTAAACGAAGGTTACAGGCAATTTAAATGCAAGAGCACTCTCTTCAGGGTTTTAAATAATCCGTGTCTGTATTGGCACATGAGAATGCAAAGATACGAAATGGTTTGTAAAAGATCATATAATAGCTTTTACTATTGGGTATCAGCAATTTATCATAAAGGAGTGGCCTCCAGCTAAAAACTCAGCTTTGAAAAATGCAGAAAAGCAGCAAATGTTTCCATACCCTCTTGGTGACCAGAGGCATGCTTTGTGCCCCTCATCATCTCTTTCGTGGTTCTGAGGCCCATGGCGCTCAGTAGTTTAGTGTCTTATTCTCTGGAATAGGCCATTGAAGAAATACCAGGCCCAGAGAAGAAGGTCCTGCTGGGTGTCCGAAGAAAGATTTTATTTATTTATTTATTTATTTATTTGACAGACAGATCACAAGTAGGCAGAGAGCAGGCAGAGAGAGAGAGAGAGAGGTGGAAGCAGGCTCCCCACTGAGCAGAGAGCCAGACATGGGGCTCAATCCCAGGACCCTAGGATCATGACCTGAGCCAAACGCAGAGGCTTTAACTCACTGAGCCACTCCAGTGCCCCAGGAAGGGAAATTTTTTAAAGAGTATTTTCTCTTTGAATCTATTTTGAGGTTTGGTTTGTGGTTCTTTCTGACTTCTCATGAAGATGGAATTATTTG
>NW_026745554.1:0-2574 GCF_022355385.1 Mustela nigripes
GGTGATATCTCACTGTGGTTTTGATTTGTATTTCCCTGATGCCAAGTCATATGGAGCACTTTTTCATGTGTCTGTTGGCCATCTGGATGTCTTCTTTGCAGAAATGTCTGTTCATGTCCTCTGCCCATTTCTTGATTGGATTATTTGTTCTTTGGGTGTTGTTTGCTAAGTTCTTTATAGATTTTGGACACTAGTCCTTTATCTGATATGTCGTTTGCAAATATCTTCTCCCATTCTGTCAGTTTTTTGATTTTGTTAACTGTTTCCTTTGCTGTGCAAAAGCTTTTGATCTTGATGAAATACCAATAGTTCATTTTTGCTCTTGGTTCCCTTGCCTTGGTGATGTTCCTAGGAAGATGTTGCTGTGGTTGAGGTCGAAGAGGTTGCTGCCTGTGTTCTCCTCAAGGATTTTGATGGATTCCTTTCTCACATTCAGGTCCTTCATCCATTTTGAGTCTATTTGTGTGTGTGGTGTAAGGAAATGGTCCAATTTCATTTTTATGCATGTGGCTATCCAGATAATTTTCCCAACACCATTTATTGAAGAGGCTGTCTTTTTTCCATTGGACATTCTTTCCTGCTCTGTCGAAGATGAGTTGACGATAGAGTTGAGGGTCTATTTCTGGGCTCTCTATTCTGTTCCATTGATCTATGTGTCTGTTTTTGTGCCAGTACCATGCTGTTTTGATGATGACAGCTTTGTAATAGAGCTTGAAGTCCGGAATTTTGATGCCACCAACTTTGGGTTTCTTTTTCAATATCCCTTTGGCTATTCGAGGTCTTTTCTGGTTCCATATAAATTTTAGAATTATTTGTTCCATTTCTTTGAAAAAGATGGATGGTACTTTGATAGGAATTGCATTAAATGTGTAGATTGCTTTAGGTAGCATAGACATTTTCACAATATTTATTCTTCCAATCCATGAGCATGGATCATTTTTCCATTTCTTTGTGTCTTCCTCAATTTCTTTCATGAGTACTTTATAGTTTTCTGAATATAGATTCTTAGCCTCTTTGGTTAGGTTTATTCCTAGGTATCTTATGGTTTGGGGTGCAATTGTAAATGGGATTGACTCCTTAATTTCTCTTTCTTCTGTCTTGTTGTTGGTGTAGAGAAATGCAACTGATTTCTGTGCATTGATGTTATATCCTAACACTTTACTGAATTCCTGTGCAAGTTCTAGCAGTTTTGTAGTGGAGTCTTTTGGGTTTTCCACATATAGTATCATATGATCTCCAAAGAGTGATAATTTGACTTCTTCTTTGCCGATTTGGATGCCTTTAATTTCCTTTTGTTGTCTGATTGCTGAGGCTAGGACTTCTAGTACTATGTTGAATAACAGTGGTGATAATGGACATCCCTGCCATGTTCCTGACCTTAGCAGAAAAGCTTTCAGTTTTTCTCCATTGAGAACGATATTTGCGGTGGGTTTTTCATAGATGGCTTTGATGATATTGAGGTATGTGCCCTCTATCCCTACACTTTGAAGAGTTTTGATCAGGAAGGGATGCTGTACTTTGTTAAATGCTTTTTCAGCATCTATTGAGAGTATCATATGGTTCTTGTTCTTTTTTTTTTTTTTTTAAGATTTTATTTATTTATTTGACAGAGAGAAATTACAAGTACACTGAGAGGCAGGCAGAGAGAGAGAGAAGGAAGCAGGCTCCCTTCTGAGCAGAGAGCCCGATGCGGGACTCGATCCCAGGACCCTGAGACCATGACCTGAGCCGAAGGCAGTGGCTTAACCCACTGAGCTACCCAGGCGCCCCTTTGTTCTTTCTTTTATTGATGTGCTGTATCACATTGACTGATTTGCAGATGTTGAACCAACCTTGCAGCCCTGGAATAAATCCCACTTGGTCATGGTGAATAATCCTTTTAATGTACTGTTGAATCCTATTGGCTAGTATTTTGGTGAGAATTTTCGCATCTGTGTTCATCAAGGATATTGGTCTATAGCTCTGTTTTTTGATGGGATTCTTGTCTGGTTTTGGGATCAAGGTGATGCTGGCCTCATAAAGGGAGTTTGGAAGTTTTCCTTCCATTGCTATTTTTTGGAACAGTTTCAGAAGAATAGGAATTAGTTCTTCTTTAAAAGTTCGTAGAATTCCCCCGGGAAGCCGTCTGGCCCTGGGCCTTTATTTGTTTGGAGATTTTTACTGACTGTTTCAATCTCCTTACTGGTTATGGGTCTGTTCAGGCTTTCTACTTCTTCCTGGTTCAGTTGTGGTAGTTTATATGTTTCTAGGAATGCATCCATTTCTTCCAGATTGTCAAATTTGTTGGCGTAGAGTTGCTCATAGTATATTCTTATAATAGTTTGTATTTCTTTGTTGTTAGTTATGATCTCTCCTCTTTCATTCATGATTTTATTTATTTGGGTCCTTTCTCTTTTCTTTTTGATAAGTCTGGCCAGGGGTTTATCAATTTTATTAATTCTTTCAAAGAACCAGCTCCTCATTTCGTTGATTTGCTCTATTGTCTTTTTGGTTTCTATTTCATTGATTTCTGCTCTGATCTTTATGATTTCTCTTCTCCTGCTGGGCTTAGGGTTTCTTTCTTGTTCTTTCTCC
>NW_026745555.1:0-2574 GCF_022355385.1 Mustela nigripes
TTCTCTTCTGTCCAGACTTTCTTTAAAGCAGCAAGTGTCTTTGATGCTGTATTTGAGAGGGAGGATTAGATTTCATCTTGAAATGGTTGGGAAAAGAGAGATGGGTTATTTATTTATTTATTTATTTATATATATATATTTTTTGATATTTAAAACAGAAACATTTTAGGAGATGGTTATTTTAAATGGAACCACATGTTAATGTGAAAACTCTATTTATGCCCCATGTATCTTCCATATTATTAAACAAGATCAAGGCAGGAGTTGGAAGTACAAAGTGGAGACCTCACAAACCCATCTCAGCTCACTGTAATAAAATAATAATGAAAATATTTCATTAAAAATGAAAAATCCTGGGGTGCCTGGGTGGTTCATTCTGTTAACCGTCTGCCTTGAGCTCAGGTCATGACCTCAGGGTCCTGGCATCGAGTCTAGATTCTGGCTCCTTGCTCAGTGGGAAGCCTGCTTCTCCCTCTCACTCCATCACTCCCCCTGGTCATGCTCTCTCTCCCTCAAATAAATAAATAAAATCTACTTTAAAATAAAGGAAATAAATCTAATAAAAAAATGGAAAACCAAGGACACGAGCTAGATCAGATGGGATGCTGTTGGGACCACAGGCATAATCCAAGACTCTCCTATGCAAACCATAAAGGTTCTAGAGAAACAAATGTATGATTATCCCACCTTTCGATAGTCAAGGGGAGAGAGTCATGCATGCAGTTAGATAAATGGGACTTGGGTTCCTGATGTGTCTATTCTGGAACACATTGGGTAAAATCTACACATTTGGAAACCATCAGTATGTAGATCATATTTGAAGCCATGAGACTGGATGGGGTACCCAGGGCATAGTTGTTGGGCCTCTCCCCTTTCATATTGGCACTGGCAACCCCATCATGGGAAAAGTGGAGAAGTGGAGGGGCCAGCAACAGAGACTGGAAGTTGAAACTCAAATTGCAGAATGCCACTTCTCAGGTTGCAGAGATCACTCAGAATATTGCCTCAGGGTTTGCTCTATGCTAGGAGATTTTACACCCTCATGGGACTCCTGAAGAAGAGGTCCATGGGCCTGGGCACAGAACACAAACCCTAACGCAGGTCAGTATAAGACCGGAGGGGAGAACAGAGTGTGCCAAATAGGAGAAGACAGGCTTCTTCTAAAGGAATTTATAAAGTACATTTCACAGTTTGGGGAATCAAGGAAATTATGTCTGTGGGCACTGTAAAGCCCATGAGTCATAAGTTTGGGATACTTGGAGGGTGCCTGGGTAGTGCCTGCCTCAGTGGGTTAAGCCTCTGCCTTTGCCTCAGGTCATGATCTCAGAGTCCTGGGATCGAGCCCCACATTGGGCTCTCTGCTCAGCAGGGAGCCTGCTTCCCCCACCCTCCACCTGCCTCTGCCTAATTGGGTTCTCTCTGTCAAATAAATAAATCTTAAAAAAAAAAAAAGTTTGTGATACCAGCTATAACTTTCCAACAGATACCCCCATGTTTCCAGGCAGGATAAATGCATCGCAGGGCCACATAGCTATTAAGTGGCAGATTCTGGGATGGAAGCTCAAGTTTGCTGACGACAGAGTTGGGGTTCTTTTCACTGCACCAAACTGCTGCCCTGAAATTTCTGAAAGCAAACCTTGCTGGAAGCTGACTGACAAATCCAAGCACCAAGCTGACTCTGTCTGTCTGTTTGCTGGAGCGAATGCAAAAAGTAGAGAAAATTATATGCATTTTTTCTTCCAGAATATTCTCATTGGTACTTTGAAGTATTTCTATCTCCACACCATCCTACTTCTAAAAAGAAAATGGAGGCACTTGTTTGCATTTTTCACTGGAAGAAAATGTATAGAATTCAGCCACCATAGAGGGAAGAAGAGACAGAGGCATGTAGGAATTCTAAGGTCCCTGAAGTGTGTTTTTGGCCCTCTGAACATGACTCTGGGAGACTGAATGACCCCAAAATGCTGACTGTTATTCTTGGAGTCAATGACCTTTTCCTTTTTTAACTTTCTGGTTTACTTCAGGATTCAGGCTGTCTGTTTATTATAGGTGACTAGAATGTTCCCTCTTGGCTGTACCTCTTGTGTTTCTTATGGAACTCACAAGGTATAATGGTCAGAATATTGACCTTGAGTCAGCAAGTTGGTGTGTGAGGCCAGGCTTGGCCACATACTATCTATGTTGCCTTGGAGCACATCACCCAGCCTTTCTGACTCTTACCTTTTTATTTTTTTAATTCTAAAACAGGGATAAAAACACCTTCTGCCATTACTTCCTTGGATAGTGGAGAACCTAAAATATAGTAATTGTAATTTCACCTTTGTAGAACACTTTATTAAGTCTTTGGATATAAATATTCTTTTTTTTTAAACATAAGCAGGAGGAAAGGTGTCTGCTGGAGTGGAGAAAGGAAAAGGCAAGCTTAAAAAAAACATTAGATTGTGAGCAAGGGAACTGTCATGGGGTAGAAAGAATGTCAGCCAACCATGATTAAGAACTTATAGAAATCATGTTCCAACATATTGTACTTTGAAAGTTCCTGATTTTTTTCATATTTCAAAGGCAAACCTGTGC
>NW_026745556.1:0-2573 GCF_022355385.1 Mustela nigripes
ATTATAAGAACATACTATGAGCAACTCTACGGCAATAAATTTGACAATCTGGAAGAAATGGATGCATTCCTAGAAACATATAAACTACCACAACTAAATCTTTTTTTTTTTTTTTAAAGAATATCACCAGCTCTCCTTTTTTTTTTTTAAAGGATTTTATTTATTTATTTGACAGACAGAGATTACAAGTAGACAGAGAGAGGAAGGGAAGCAGGCTCTCCACTGAGCAGAGAGCCTGACATGGGGCTCGATCCCAGGACCCTGGGACCTGAGCCGAAGGCAGAGGCTTTAACCCATGGAGCCACCCAGGTGCCCCAAATTAAATCTTTTTTTTTTTAAGTAATAATATTTTGTCATGGTAAGAAAGGGTTGATATAAAGGAGGTCAGATCACCAAATAGACCCTCCATTCAGTGTCCTAATTCTTATTTTGGAGAAGCAGATAAAGAGGAGACACTCTATGTTTGAAGCATATCACCTTCAATCTATAGTTGCCTATTATTACTATTAACCCTTTGGCCTTGGAAGAGAAAATTTGGTAATTTTTTTCCAAGAATGAGTATAGCCATAGACCTATGACCGTGTCCCCTGAATATATCACTGGTAAGGTTCAGTGATTTGCATTTCTGAATAGTCCCCAGGTAATGCTTATATGCTGATTTAGAAACAGTATTTTGAGAATCACTAGCAACCAGTTATCAAGACCTCCTATGGACCTATGGTAAATAAAACTACATGGATATTGCTGAAGTACTAGACAAAAAAGACATCAGTATTTAATTCATGGGTAGAAAGCCTGAAAACATACCCAAAGACTGGTATACACTTGATTTATGAATGAGGCAATGGAGAGTATCTTTTCATAAATGGAGCTAAGATATTTGAGAAGTCACACAGAAAAATGATTTGGATCCCTACCAACACCATATGGAAAATCTAACCCCTGATGAATTCTAAACTTGCATATGAAAACCAAAAACTATACCTTTATATAAAAGAATTAGAAGAATCTTTGTCTCCTTGAAATAGAAAAGTAATTCTTAAATAAGACATAAAGAGAACTGACATAAAATAAAAGAATAGCAAATTCACTGTGTTAAAATTAAATACTGAGGGGCTCGTAGGTGGCTCAGTTTTTAAGCATCTGCTTTCAGCTTAGGTCATGATCCTGGGGTCCTGGGATCAAACCCTGCATCAGGCTCCCTGCTCTAGAGGAAGCCTGCTTCTCCCTCTCCCACTCCCCCTGCTTGTGTTCCCTCTCCCAGTGTGTGTGTCTCTCTCTGTCAAATAAATAAATAAATAATATCTTGGAAAAAAATTAAATACTGATGTCTGTTTATCAAAAGACATTATAGAGTAAAAAGACAAAAGATCTTTGAAATTCATAAAACATACAAAATGCTCAAATTAAGAATATATAAAGATCCCTAGAAGTCAATAAGGAAAAAGAAGTGAGGGGGTAAATTATGAAAAGGAAGTAAATAAGCTTTTCACACACATACACATTTATACACACACACCCACAGAAATCCAGATGACCAAATGTGATTACATTAAAAGATACTGAGTTTCATTCATGTTAAATCATAATGGGAACCCATTGAGTACCCACCAGATAGACAAAAATTACAATTCAGAAGTTAAATATCAGAGAGGAGGGAAAATGGCAGTAGAGTAGGGTACCCTTGTTTCATCTGGTCCCTTGAATTCAGCTAGATATCTGTCAAATCATTCAGAACATCTTAAATCCAAGAAAAGAATTGCTGCAGTTCCAGCAAAGGAAACAGTAAAGAAAACAAAGAGGCAACCCACAGAATGGGGGAAGATATTTGCAAATGACAGACAAAAGGTTGATATCCAGAATCTATAATGAACTCCTCAAACTCAACACACACAAAACAGGCAATCATATCAAAAAATGGGCAGAAGATATGAACAGAGACTTCTCCAATGAAGACATACAAATGGCTACCAGACACATGAAAAAATGTTCATCATCACTAGCCATCAGGGAGATTCAAATTAAAAGCACATTGAGATATCACCTTATACCAGTTAGAATGGCCAAAATTAGCAAGACAGGAAACAACATGTGTTGGAGGGGATGTGGAGAAAGGGGAACCCTCTTCCACTGTTGGTGGGAATGCAAGTTGGTGCAGCCTCTTTGGAGAACAGTGCAGAGATTCCTCGAGAAATTAAAAATAGAACTTCCCTATGACCATGCCATTGCATTCCTGGGTATTTACCCCAAAGATACAGATGTCATGAAAAGAAGGGCCATCTGTACCCCAATGTTTATAGCAGCAATGGCTACAGTCACCAAACTGTGGAAAGAACCAAGATGCCCTTCAACGGACGAATGGATAAGGAAGATGTGAGCCATATACACTATGGAGTATTATGCCTCCATCAGAAAGGATGAATACCCAACTTTTGTAGCAACATGGATGGCACTGGAAGAGATTATGCTGAGTGAAATAAGTCAAGCAGGGAGAGTCAATTATCATATGAGAGTCAATTATCATACTTCACTTATTTGTGGAGCATAACAAATAGCATGGAGGAAAAGGGGAG
>NW_026745557.1:0-2573 GCF_022355385.1 Mustela nigripes
ACCCATGGCAAGAAACCTTGTGGTTGGCATGTTGTACAACGTTCAGTGTAGGAGAAACCAGCATTCACAGTGAGGCCCCGCCCATTCTTGAGTGCGACGAGGGCATAAACACGCATTGTGACCCTGAGCGTGAGTCCTGTCCTCTAGTACATCCCCTCAGTGGCTGGACCATTAGAAGTCACATTGGGCTTGACATGTCTCTAGGCCACAATTTTTAACCAGATTTCTGGTTGTCCAGGCGCCCCTCCCCAGGGCTCTACTCTGGAATCCCTCATTTGGTGGGACACCTGAGTTTGAAAAACCAAACAAAACAAATCAACAACAACAAAACAACGGACTGCTTCTATCCCACAGAATGACCCAAAACTCTTTGGAAGGGGCCAAACCCCCAGAGAGTAAGACTCGTCCATTTCCCATGAAGTCACGCGGAAATTTCACGACCATTAGTGACACGATATCAAGAGAGAAAAACTGGAGCAAGAGCCTCACACTCGCCCTTTTTTCATATCCCGAAGAGTTCGCCTCATGGTCTGTAGATCAGTCCAGCCATACCTTTGACCCGAAACATAAGCCGAGTTTGTGTTGTAAGACAACTGTCCAAACAGCCCTGGCCTACATACCCTACAGGTTCAGGCCCCTGGAGCCAAACCTGATGACTGTGCTTGCCCTCTCCAAGGGAATTGTATGTGCCCATTCCAATGGCCACAACCCTACAAAGAGGATAAACCTCCAAAGTCCCTGAGGCCATCCCAATATTGGTGGCTTCCCAGGACAAACAGGGGCAATCTGGGCCCATCTGAGCACCTACCAGCACTCAAACCCGTAGACTGATGTCCCCTGATGTAAAAAGGAACGAACAGGCCCCTTGGCACCTATCAGATCCATTGTTTTGGTTTCCAGGCATCTCTCCTCAGAGGCCTGGATTTCAATAACAGCATATGGCTGTTTCTTGACTCACCCATCAGTACAAATCTCATCTACACATGGGAAACTTGCACGATGGAGCTGTGTGAAATCCTCTCTTTAGGAGAACCCTTCAGGGCACCAGTGCCACCGCTTCATTCCAATGTCTCCATAGACACAAGATCATATTAGGACACATCCATGGGAGAGTCCATTTCAACTCAGGCTCCTCGGTTGCTCCCCCAGATCCAGCAAATCTAACCTGTCTTGTTGCTTGGAGACAATTGGAATGCGAGGTGGGCTACCCAGCCATCCATCCTTAGAACGCTGCTCGGAATCGTTGTCCTGGAGCCAACCAAGAGGTCTCAATAGTCCTGCAGAAGAATCTATGCAGTTGGGAGCTTCTCACAAATCCCATCGTGGGAAAACCCCCATGGCCTCGTGATCCACGCCCTCTTCAAGAATGGGCCATCAGGGACAGAATGTCCTACCTGAGCGATCGTCTGATCCTCGCCCTGACTGCAGATGCACGAGATCTCGATTCCGGTCTGTAGATTGTGCCTGCCATATCCTCACCCAGAAACCTAAGCCTAGCTTGGGTTCTCAGATCTCCGTCCTCAGACTACTGTCCCACAAGCCCTCCAGTTTGGCAATCCAGAACTACACTGCAGCACTCTGCCTGCCCTCTGGGGCTACCGGAAACCGCAAATGAGGATCAACCTGCTCGCCATTCAGCTCTACCCCAAATATATAGGCTGACCTGGGCACTAATGACCTTTCTTACACAGCCTGAGCCTAGACCTCCTGGCCCCACCCAGACAGCTGGCCGCACACTGAGCATAACGGACCAGCCATGGCCTTAGGACGTCATCTCTTCTCAACCTCGGTTTTCAGGCTTCAGAACCTAGACCTTATCTCATATCACGGCCCGGGTTTGAAAATGATGCAGAAATTAGAACTCTTTCCCCATGGCAAGAAACATTGTGGTTGGCATGTTGTCCAAGATTCAGTGTAGTTGAAATCAGTGTGGCCTATGAGGCCCCGCCCATGCTTGCGGGCCACATTGGTCACAAACACACATTGTGACCCTCAGCCTGAGCCCAGTCCTCAGGTAAGGCCTCTCAGTGGCTGGATATGGAGACAGCATATTGAGCTTGCCATGCCCCTAGGCCCCAATTTTTAACCATAGTTCGGGTTGTCCCTTCACTTTTCCACAGGGCTCTGCTTTTAAATTCCTCTTTTGGTATGACTCCTGAGGTAACAAACATGAAAGGAGTCCTCCCATCCCACAGATTGACGTAAAGCAATTGGGTTCGGGCCAAATCCACAGAGAGCAAGATTCGTCCATGGCCCATGAGGCCTCCCCAACATTCCTCGACCATCTCTGAAACAAAATCCAGAGACAAAAGCCTGAGCACGCGCCTCAGACTCACTCATTCTTCATATCCTGAAGAGTTCTTCAGATAAGAACTTACACGGCACTCAAAAGCACCCAAAATATATAGTCTAACCTGGGCACTAATGCACTGTCTGACAACCTGAGCCCAACCTCGTGACCAACACCCAGACAGCTGACTGCACACTGAGCACATCAGACACGCCATGGCCTTAGGTCATCATCTCTTCCCTATCTCAGTTTTCAGGCTTAAGAACCTAGACCTTATCTCCAA
>NW_026745558.1:0-2573 GCF_022355385.1 Mustela nigripes
AGGATTAATTGCTGATACCTTATAGTAAAAGCTATTATATGATCTTTCACAAACCATTTCCTATCTTTGCATTCTCATGTGCCAAGACAGAAAAGGATTATTTAAAACCCTGAAGAGAGTGCTATTGCATTTAAATTGCATGTAACCTTCGTGTAATAGATTTATGATTGATGATAGATTTAGTTAAAATATAACTGTTTTAAATATTTATTCTCAGTAAACGATTTCAAACTATGCTCTATTAAGTAAGTTGGTGCATAATCCCTTTTCTATTAAACCCTAGTGCAAGGACCAATGCCCCGCTTCTGAGAGAACCCCGAGCTCTTTTTCTAGAATGGCCATATGCGTATGTATCAGGCATCCTCTTTTCACTCCCTTTCTGGAGCACCTACCATGGAGGTCATGTAATAACCAATAACGAAAAAACAAACAAAAAACCCAAACATCCAGGTCGAAGTGATTCAGGGGTGCCATCATGCAATGGCGGACCCTGCCTGGAGACTAGGAGACTGCTCAAACAGATCGCGGGCAGGCATCTCAGCCCAGGCCTGTGCTGGGGAAGCTGGTTCCCGGCTTTGCGCACAATCAGGAAGCCAGCGAAGTGACCCGAGAGTGCAGCCGGGGTTTAGGGCTGATGATCTTTTCACAGGCAGCACGCAGACTCCGGCTCTGGGAGCCAGGCTAGGAGGCCGACCAGCGCCCGCGCTGGCCATGCTCAGCAGGCCCCCGGGGCTTGGCCAGCCCCTGTGCCCCGGGCTCGCGCCTCAGGACTGAAGGGGAGGGGGGCGGGGGCGGGGGCGGCCCAGAGAAGGGGCTTTGATAATTGAAGAAGCGGGAAATGAGCTTGCGGAGGATGGAGGAGGCGGGTGAGAGTCTGAGAGGAGGTGGAGGGGCTGGCAGAGAAGGGGCCCACAGTGCCAGGGTGCTGTAATGGGGCCCAGTCGGGACTGCAGGACCCCTGGACTCGCCGTCCCTGCACACCTGCGCTCCAGCCCAGCCCTTGAGGCCTGCTGCCCGCCCCTCCCCATGTCTTCTCCGGAGGACCCTCTGCTGGCAGATAAAGTGACACCGCACTGCGCCCTCACCTGGAGCAGAAAGCACCGGCCCTGAGCTCGCGGGGGTGTTGGGACCCAGCCTCCCGCGACCCCCGGGGCAGCTCTGCCTGCAGTCTTGATGGAGCCGAACAGGGGCCAGGGAAGGGGAGGAGGAGCAGAGAGCGGGGAAAAGGGACCAAAGAGTAGATTCAGACGAAGGGATGTAATTGGGAGGAGAGAAGAAACTCAGAATACTGCATGTACCTGAGGACCAAGTCCAGATGTTTCTTTCATTTCTGACTTGAATTTGAAATCCTCCTCAGACTTCAGCTTCCAGGATTTCTCCAGTCCTTGCTCTCCCACTGTCTTGGTGGGGATCCGCCATGAGTGGTGAACACAGGAATGAATGAGTGATATATACCCCCAGATCGCTGGGGCTTTGTCTTGTTTTGCTGAGGTTGGAAAGGCTTGGGAGTGACCCCCTGTATGCAGATACAGAGTTGCATGCAATTGCTTAGATAAACGTGTTCCCCACTTAATTGCCTGGGCATTAAACACTTCGCCCATAACCTGTGGCTTGAGCAGTTAGGAGGAGACAATCTGGAGGTGAATCAGAAGATGGCTGAATCCACATGGTGGTGAGCTGGGTTTGGGAGATTTTCCTGGAGCTTCTAAAGAAAGATCTAAATTCATCCAATGGGGAGTGGTAAACATTTTATCAATGGGAGATGGAAAATAAATTGTCTGGTTAACCTTTCCCTCCCACTCAAAACCATTATTTGAAAAAACAAAAAAGGAAGTGAAGGGAGAAATCCTCCCACTCCCATCCCCACTCACCTCCATAGCCACCTCCTCTTCCAAGAACCTAACAGACAAGCTGCCAAGAAGTGTTAGGTACCAGCAGTGGTCTCAGAGCTCATTCAAGGATCATGGTGAAAGGCATTCAAAGAGATTGTGGGGGCACAGGGATCAAAATAAGGGGGACAAGTTTAAGGTTTGCCTGGTCCCCTACAAATTAATGGCACTAGAGAAGATGAGCTTTGGCACCTATAGCTTAATGGATACAACGTGTAAAAAGCTTCAGTGAGTCATGGTGGGAAGAGGCCATGAGGGCAGCAAAGACAGTCTTAGATGATGTTATTAATAGCACTACAGGCTCTAAATTTCCTGTGGTGGTGTTCTTAGCAAGACCAGCCCGGCCAAAGTGGATACTCACAACCTGGAACAGAAGGTCTTGCAGATCCCAGCATGTGAGGTATGATGAGAGGGTAAAATGATAGGAGGTGTCCTTTGGAAAGACCGTCTCCTTGACTTTAAAAGGGAGAACCCAAATCTGTAGGTGAAATATTTTTGGCTACAAAGAAGTACGAGCCTCCTAAGGTCAAGGTCTCCTCGTCACTTGCAAAGATGTCGAAGAACATATTCAGACATTTCAAAGATGTCCTCATGTCCATCCGTTCCCACTCTGGAATTCTATCAATAAGGTGAGAGTTCCTCTAGTTGGAAAAAAAGATCTAAAAAGACTTCCCTTTCTCATGT
>NW_026745559.1:0-2573 GCF_022355385.1 Mustela nigripes
GGACAAGGGGTGTTAGAGAGGAGAAGGGAGTTGGGGTAATTGGAAGGGGAGGTGAATCATGAGAGACTATGGACTCTGAAAAACAATCTGAGGGGTTTGAAGTGGCGTGGGGGTGGGAGATTTGGGGTACCAGGTGGTGGGTATTATAGAGGGCACGGATTGCATGGAGGATTGGGTGTGGTGAAAAAATAATGAATACTGTTTTTCTGAAAATAAATAAATTAATTTAAAAGAAAAAGAAAAAAAAAGAAATTATTATCAAGAGTTATATGCCAGGGGTGCCTGAGTGGCTAAGTGGGTTAAAGCCTCTGCTTTGCCTCAGGTCATGATCGCAGGGTGCTGAGACCTAGCCCCACATTTGGATGTCTTCTCAGCGGGGAGCCTGCTTCCTCTTCTCTCTCTCTGCCTGCCTCTCTTTCCACATGTGATCGCTGTCTGTCAAACAAATAAATAAAATCTTTTTTAAAAAAAGAGTTATATACCAATAAGTTATACCACCTAGAGAAAATGGATGCATTCCTGGAAACCTATAAACTTCCAAAACTGAATCAGGAAGAAACTGACAGCCTAAATAGACCCACATCTAGTAAAAAGATTGAAGCAATGATCAACAACCTCCCAAAAAGCAAGCCCCCAGGACCTGATGGATTCCCTGGAGAATTCTACCAAACATTCAAAGAAGAAATAATACCTGCTTTCCTGAATCAGTTTCAAAAAAAAAAAAAATTAAAAAAAAAATTAAAAAAAAGAAGAAGTAAAACATCTAGACTCTTTTTATGAAGCCAGAATTACCCTGATCCCAAACCAGGCAAATGTCCCTTGAAAAAGTTGAATATCAGACCGATATCACTGAAGAATATGGATGCCAAGATTCTCAACAAGATCGAGCTAATAGGATCCAACAGTACATTAAAAAGATTATACACCATGACAAGGCGGGATTTATCCATGGAATTCGAGAATACTTCAGACAAGATCGGGCGCGTTCAGGGTGGTATGGCCGTAGACTCGAGAATACTTCAACATCCACAAATCAGTAAGAGGAGAAGAAACACATGGTCCTCTCAATTGATGCAGAAAAAGCATTTGACCAGATACAACATCTGTTCCTGACTAAAATGATTCAAAGTATAGGAATAGAGTGAACATTCTTCAACTTCATAAAACATATCTATGAAATATCACCCTCAGCAAATATCATTCTCAATGGGGAAAAGCTGAAAGCTTTCCCTCTGACATAAGGAACACAATAAGGATGTCCACTCTTGCCACTGTTATTCAACATATTACTAGAAGTCCTAGCAACAGCAATTAGACAACAAAAAGAAACAAAAAGTATTCAAATTGACAAAGAAGAAGTCAAACTCTCTCTCTTAGCATATGACACAATACTTTATATGGAAATCCCAAAGACTCCACCCCCAAACTACTAGAACTCATACAGCAATTCTGTAATGTGGTAGGATGCAAAATCAATGTACAGGAACCAGTTGCTTTCTTATACACTAACAATGAAAATATAGAAAGGGAAATTAAAGAATCAATTCCATTTACTATACGACCAAGAACCATAAGATACCAGGGAATAAACCTAACCTAAGAGGTATAAATCTGTACTTGAGGAACTACAGAACATTCATGAAAGAAATTGAAGAAGACACAAAAAGATGGAAGACCATTCCATACTCATGGATCAGAAGAATAAACGCCATTAAAATGTCTATACTGCTAGAGAGGAGGAGTCAATAGCTGAGGAGTAGCATGCTGAGATGACTCAGACAGCAGGAGACCAGCTAGATAATTTATAAAATCATTCCAAACACCTACAATTCCAACAGGAGATTGAAAAGAAGAAGAGCAACAATTCTAGAAACAGAAAATTGACCACTTTCTGAAACGTAGGGCCTGTGAAGAAATGAATACAAAACAATGGGAAGATAGACCATGGGGGGAAGGGGCTGGCTCCCAGCAAGCGATGGAGCAACAGAGCACAAAATCAGAACATTTAAAAGTCTGCTTCACTGAGGGACATCACTCCAGAGGCTAAGCCGGGGGGAAGCCCACATGGGGAAAGTGTGGTCTCAGGTCCCACGGGGTCACAGAAGGATCAGGGGTGTCTGAGTGTCACAGAGCTCACAAGTATTGGTGCAGGGAATCCAGCTAATAGACAGAGCCCAGGAGTGAACTCTCAACTCGAGGTTACCTTAAACAATGATCCATGGTACAGTCAGGCCACTGCTCTTTGAGCAGGGACCCCACGAGATCCAGGGAGAGCTCCCTGGGAGAGCACAGGGATCTGCTGAGTTTGGAGATATAAGGCGGGACTGTGTGCCAGAGACAGAGATGCTTGGTCACAGGCTGGGTAAGCTCAGAGCGCAGCCAGAAGCCAGGGACATTGAAGTGATTGAGCACTTTCCTTCAAGGGTACACTGAAGGGACCCAGAGCTCTCAGCTCCCCTGAACTGGAGATTGGGAGGCCAGCATTTTCATTCCTGTCATCCAGAACTCTACGGAAAGGGTTCAGGGAACAAAAGCTCCTGAAAGCAAACCTGAGCAGATTACTCAGCCCAGCC
>NW_026745560.1:0-2572 GCF_022355385.1 Mustela nigripes
ATGTTGAAAAACAAAAATAAAGCTGGGGGCATCATGTTACCTGATTTCAAGCTTTATTACAAAGCTGTAATCACCAAGACAGCATGGTACTGGCATAAAAACAGAGAGCCCAGATATGGACCCTCAACTCTATGGTCAATTAATCTTCGACAAAACAGGAAAAAATATACAGTGGAAAAAAGACAGTCTCTTCAATAAATGGTGCTGGGAAAACTGGACAGCTATATGTAGAAGAATGAAACTCGACCATTCTCTTACACCACACACAAAGATAAACCGATCACAGATTTCTAAAGGTTGAAAGCCTGGTTCTACCACTTACTGTCATTGATGTGACTTTGGGTACATTGCTTCAGCATTTTGTTTCTCGGTTTTTTCATGTTTGAAATGAGGACAATAATAGTTTCTACTCCACAGAGTTGTTGTGATTGCTTATGGAGTTAATAATTGAAAAGTTCTTGAAACAGTCCCTCGTACATAAGCTAGGCTCAGGAAAGATGAAGTCTTCTTATTATTGAGTTTTTAATTTACTAATAGAATAGTTTTTTTATAGGTGGGAGGGGGCAAAAGGAGAGGAAGAGAGAGAGAGAGAGAATCTCAAGCTGGCTCCATGCCCAGTGCAAAGCCCAATGTGGGGCTCAACCTCAAACTCCAACATCATGACCTGAGCCAAAATCAAGAGTCAGACACTTAGCTGACTGAGCCACCCAGGTGCCCCTGAAATAGTTTCTTTTAGGGAACTCCTTCTGCCCCATTGGCAGAATACGCAGACATTAGTTAGTTAGTGTAATTAATGCTAACAAGGTGAAAAATCCTGGCTAAAATTCTTCCTATTTCTTAGTAGCTGTATTTGCAAGAATTATCCAAATAATTAACACCTATCCAAATCTATTTGTCTGCTGTAGCTCTTGTTTACATACCAGATGTATCTTCAAAAATTCTAATTTTTAAAATCATCTTAAAAATGTATCACATATCTCCTATATACAAGGTACTGTATTCAGTGTTTCTGGGGTTTATACAGAAATATGCCATGGAGCTTTCTTGGGCATGTGCTGCAACAATTGGGAGAGTGGCATACTTCCAGAGGGGTATTTTCTTTGGGTATTATAGTGTGTTATCTTCTGGCCTTAAGGTATCCCTGATCAGAGCCTAGGGTCCCTGGGCCCCTTCACTCAGGATAAGTAGACCATCACCAACACACTTCTGCTTAGTGGCCACTGGCTTGCCTGGCTGATTCATATGGGCATTAGCCATGGTTTTGTGTAAGTCTAAAGGCATCACAAATGCTTGGGCTCAACTACTTCTTGTTCTACCAACTTTCATCTTTGGGATAGCATCTCTCTCCATCTTGATTGCTTACTGACCAAAAATACCAAAAACACACTTAAAGAAGATATCCAAAAGCTTTCTCTACACTTTTGACATTTGACTTCACTGTTTTGGGAGCAGGGGAGATGCTGAGTTTACTTGATCTTTCTACTTTCCAGAAATTGAAGACACTCTAGTTATTCGTTATTCTTTCATGCATTCTGGATGAGCTTGACTAAATGACAGGAAAGGATTTAACCTCCCCAGTTCTGCAGACCTACCTACTTGGCCTTAAGCTTCCAGCTATCTTCTTGAAGTACTTGGCAGTGTTGGTGCTCTTTCTATCACCTGGTTTAAGTTGTGTACTTAAACTGCTTGTTGGTATAACTTTGCTCCCACCTTCTGACTAAGACACCATACCCTTATACCCCAACTTAGCCCTCCTTTCCCCGAATTTTTTCCACCTTTCTGAACCAAGGCAGAATGACACTTCCACTACACATCAGTTCCACACCAGACACCTCTGAAACAGGAAGGATCTTACTCTCTCAAACTTCCATTTCTCCACCTCCACCACCAAGAAAGATAAGGAAGATAAGCAAGTGCCTGGAATGGGCCAGACTGAGCAGTAACCCGGAGGCAGAGAGGGCACGCTGAGTACCAAGAAGAGAGGATGGAGGAATGCCGTCCTTGATGGGGCCAGCCAGCCATCTTTCCTCCACGTGGCCCCAAGGACAGCACTCTGTGGTGTGCAGGGGTCTGATGGCCACTGCTAGATGGCTCCTTCCAGTCAAGATCACATCTTAGACAGTTTGATGGTCTTCCAGCACCTGTCCCTTTGCTGGGCACACAGGTATTCTATCAGTGTTTTCTGAACCATGGACGGAAACTCTGAATAAACTTTCCACTTGTTCAGTATCATTCCACTTGTTCATTGAAAACTTCAGAACCCACTTAGTTTATTCCCTTCTCAAAGAAAAGCACAAGGCTGCCCTTGACTGGTTGTCCCCCTTTCTGTGGGTCCCTTGGGAGGAAACCTGTATCTTTTTCACACATGCCTATTTTTAGTCATTTTCTCCAGAATCTGTAACGTCTCCCTCCAGCTCCGGCTTACTCAAACACAGATGTTCCTGGATAGAGATTCTAACTGGAAGCTAGTTACTACCTCTTGCACTCACCTGGTTAGACTTTTTTACTACTGACTTGCCAGAGCAGGAGGGTCACTGACTCTGTCCTCTAACCTTGGCAGAATGACTGTCAC
>NW_026745561.1:0-2572 GCF_022355385.1 Mustela nigripes
ATTTTTACTTCTTGAATGGAAGGAATTGCTTGTTTGATAGACGCATTTGACAGAAAGACAGAGACAGTGAGAGAGGGAGCCCAGTTGGAGAGGGAGTACAAGCAGTGCAAGTGGGAGAGAGAGAAGCAGGCTTCCTGCTGAGCAGAGAGCCCCAGGTAGGGCTTGATCCCAAGACCCTGGCATCAGGACCCCAGCAGAAAGCAGCCTCCCAGGTGCCCCACTCCATGATTAAATCCGTTTTTCACGATTCAGTCTGTTGCATTAGGCAACACGCTTTGAGGCCCTCCTCCACTGGGATAACACTAACCCAGAGGTTGTGTTTTCCTTGGCACTTTTGTGATCACTGAGCATTTTAGAAATCTTTTCATGAGTTTCTTGGCTGATAATTTTCTCCCTGGCATATTTCTGTGCAAGGATTTTCATTGTTTTGAAGGTACCTACCTATCCTTCTTGATTCCTAGTTATCCTCTCTCGAGTTGTATACAGTTCCTTAGGTGGTATCTCCATACAACCTTTCATACTTTTCGTCTTGTCCTTTGCTGGGCAAGATTTTGTGTTTGGAACCTTGGATTCGTAGAGTCCAACTTCCCAACCCTTCTTGGGCTTCCCGTTTTTGGTGGTGTGCTCCCCTCATCTCTGCCACCTCCCCCAGATCCTCAAAAGGGTTTCCTATTGCATCTTCCAGACAACTTCTGATGTCTTCTTTCATATGGAGGCTCCATCAGTCTGGAATAGCGTTGGGACCTCTTCTGTTCCACGTGGATATTCACGTCGTTTAGCACCGCTTGGTCAAAGTCTGCCCGTTCGTGTTGGTCTATTTCCTCGGGTCATTTCAAGAGACCTTTTGTAAGAAATCCTATCCCATCAGATTCTCCTCTCACTCTCTTTCTCCCTCAGTCTTGCTCTCGCTTCTTTCTTCAGATTTGCCGGGGAATGACGAGCCCTTTTCGTGTCCAGGGCAATAGGAGAACTGGGTTATCCACGGACACAGGCACTTGCTAGATCAGAAACTGGATTGCATTGAATCCCTCCATCCAGTTGGGGTCCATTGAAACTGTACACTACCGTTCATCCAATCTCTGTAAGTGTTCTATTCACCTAGGTAACCTATGAACCTATGGGCCATCCCATGGATTGAGATCCTAAATTCCCCTCAGTCATCTTGGATGGTATTCTGATTGGAGCCTTGCTGGGTAGAGACGGTATAAAATCTTTGGAGAGATGAAGTCCTCCTTTTGCTGTTCTCATCAATAGGATTTTCAAGCTTTGTTCGTATGTCCCAGGGGTCCATTGAATTTTCCTGAATTTTTAACTTCTATCTGATGACTTGGAGGAATTTACTTCCTGATTCTCATACTTTGTCCATTCTCTGAGAATATCTTTCTATACACATTTCACTCTTTGTTTTTTATCCAGTTGTTGTACCTTCAGTGTTTCCCCCGTCCCTTCTTATACTCGCTATGATGTCCCCTTCTCGATTGGTAGAAATCTTGTTCAATTTTAGGTGTTCAATACTACCGAATTTTGTTTCTGCCTTCGTGAGCTGATTCTGTCCCTCCTCGAAGCAGCACAGAGTTCTGTGTGGATGTGGGTATTGATGCAATCTAACCAAGTTCATCTTTTCATTAGAGTAGAGAAACCATTGACATTCCATGAAGCGACTGAGCCCCTCAAATGATGCCCATGGTCTTGCATTTTCTTTGCTTCATCCCTTCGTACATCCCCATTTATTTATTTATTATTTTATTTTAATTTTTTAAAAAAATAAACATAGAGTATATTTTTATCTCCAGGGGGTACAGGTCTGTGATTCACCAGGTTTGCACAACTCAAAGCCCTCATAGATCCCTTTTTAAAAATCTTTATTTTTCTTTAAATGTTTTTATTTTTTTTATTTTTTTCTTTTGTTTTTAATTTTTATTTCAGCATACCAGTATTCCTTGTTTTACACCAAATCCAGTGCTCCATGCAATCCAGGCCCTCTCTAATAACCTCACCTGGTTCCCCCAACCTCCCACCCCTCGCCCCTTCAAAGCCCTCATGTTGATTTTCAGAGTCCTTAGTCTCTCGGAGGTCTTAGTCTCACCTCCCCTTCCAATGTATTTAATTTATATTTTTAATTCTAAATTTTCATTTGTATTTTCAAGTTTCAATTGAATTAAATATATTTAATTTAACTTCATTTAAATTAAATTAAATTTTATTTTTAAAGGCTGATACATGCTGTCAGCCGCCAAATCTGTGGTCTCATAAAGTACACAGAAAATGGGGAAAGGGAATGTAGACTTACAAAGAAGAACCATTTCACTTTTCTAGGTCCTTCTTTTTAAAGAGTAGAAAATATACTTTCCCAGAAAGAAACAAACTCAGAAGGAAAGAGTAGGATGAAGGTTACCTTTATCAGCCTATAAACAGATACTCAAACCAAAAACACTGGAAACTGCAAAAAGATGCCAACTGTTTTTAAAGAAATGGCAGACGACTTTAGGTAAGCATAACTTTCATGCAAATTGAAGAGGTAGACGTGGTCGAATTGTTCAGGAGGCACCAAAAGAATGAGAATAACATTCTA
>NW_026745562.1:0-2572 GCF_022355385.1 Mustela nigripes
AACATACAGGAGTACCTGCAGGCCCAGAGGCCTCCTGACCTGGAGTAATGTTACAATATCAGCCACAATGCAGCAGAGCAACTCTCCTCCAAGGACCTGGTATCCTGTGCCTACCAGGTAGCCTGAGGCATGGAGTACCTTGCCTCCAAGAAGTGCATACACCAAGACCTGGCCACCAGGGAAGTGCTGATGACAAAAGACAACATGATGAAGATCTCAGACTTCAGCCTTGCCAGAGATATCACCACATCAGGTACTATAAAAAGACAACCAACAATGGACTGCCTGTGAAGTGGATGGTCCCTAAGGCCATGTTTGACCAGATCTACATCCACCAGGGTGACTTCTGGTCTTTTGGCGTGATCCTGTGCAAAATTTTCACTCTGGGAGCCTCCCATATCCTGGAGTGCCTGTGGAGATGGTTTTCAAGCTGCTGAAGGAGTCATTTGATGGATAAGCCAATAAGTGCACCAAAGAGTTATACACAATAATGAGGGGTGGCTGGCATGTGGTACCTTCGAGCTGCTGGTAGAAGACCTGGATCATACTGTGGCCTTGACTTCCAACCAGGAGTACCCGGACCTGTCCTTGGCCCTGGAGCAATACTGTCTATGCTTTCCCAACACCCAAAGCTCCACCTGCTCCTCAGAGAAGAATTCCACCTTCTCTCATGTGCCGTTGACAAGGGAGGCCTATCCACCCTGACACCCAGCCCAGCTTGCCAATGGTGGACTCAAATGACTAGTATCCCTATTACTCCTGTACAGATTCCATCATAAGCTGTAACCCTTACCCCCCACCCTCCCTGAAATACTCACTGCTTTCTCTTTTGTCCCTTTCCTACTGCCAGGAGCCAGCTGCCTACCTGAGGCCTTCACCCCTTGAAGTTCACCTCTCTTCCCCTTCCTCTTCCTCCTCCTTACAACCTGCTCATGAAAGAAAGGAACAGAGAGGCAGGTACTTGCTCGTGGCTACTTCCTTCCCTCCCATATTTTGGACCAAGACCCCTCCCTGTCATCTGGTACAGCCTGGACATTGAGGGAGTTGGAGATGAGGCATGCCAGTGAAAGCTGTCAGAGCTTTCCTGTTTTGGTTTTGTCTGCTTAGCATAACATGTAAGACTGAGTTCTGCTGGCAGGGACCTAGTCCTTGGGGCTATAGCACTAGCGAGGGGAGGTCAACTGCTCTGCGCCTTGGCTAAGAGCAACCCCTGCTCCAGAGTTATGGTGCCAAGGGCTTATTAATTTTGATACTAATTTGCTTTGCTGACCAAATACCTGGTATCAAAAGATTGGAAGGCAAAGACTGGAAGCAGTGTTGTGACCATGGGGTCCAGCCCCAAACTATGAAGAAAACACAAAGTGTATAAATCTGAGTAAGTATATATTTACACACCTTTTTAAATAGGTTGTTATCAAAGATTTAATCAATGGGTAATATGCTCCTCGTGGCTGGGAAGCATCAGTTGCCATATATTAAAAACAAAGAAAAGACGTGTCTGGGTGGCTTCCTCCATAAGTGTCCCTTCTTTTCAGGTCATGATCCCAGGGTCCTGGGATGGAACCACACATCAGGCTCTCTGCTCAGTAGGAAACCTGCTTCTCCTTTTCCCTCTGCCATGCTTCTAGTTCCTCTTCCTGTCTCTCTGTCTGTCAAATAAATAAAATATTTAAAAAAATACAATAAAGAAACAAAATGTTTTTAAAAGGTCTTTTTTTTTTTTTACATTTTCTAAGGGTGCCTGGATGACTCATTTGTTTAAGCAGATGTTTGCCTTTGGCTGAGGTCATGATTCCAGTGTACAGGGATCCAGCCCTGCATGGGACTACTTGAACCCCAAGGAGCTTGCTTCTTCCTCTCCCTTCCTCTCCCTGCTTGTGTGCTTCTTCTTCTCTATGTCTCTCTCTCTCTCTCTTGCTGACAAAAACAAAATAAAATCTTTTACTAAATAAACCAATCAATCAATCAATAAATAAATCTACTTTCACTTTAGGTCCCTAACAAAAATTGCTACTGCTTTATTTAAAAAAAAAAAAAAGATAATTTAGAAAGTTGCTTCCAGAGTTAAAAAGCTGTTTTGTTTATTTTTCAGGATTAAATATAGAAGTGCTTTAAAAAGTAAAATAAAAATATGCTATATTAACATTAATCACACTATAACTTTGGTGGTTATATCAAGATAATGAAAAGTGATTTTAAAGCAAATTTCATTATCAGACATAAAGATCAAGTCAAAATTACAGAAGAGTAAAAGGATGAATTCATCAGGAAGTATAAAAATTCTTGACTTTTAATACTTAATAACAGATTTGGGGATATATAGGGAAAAACTAAGAACAAAAATCATAACTTCTACCTTAGAAGAGAAATGGAAAAAATTTTCAACACCCTTATTTTAAGATTATATAGACAAATGGTCATCAAATTGGTAAGATATGTAAGACTTGAACAAAATTATCAACTAACTAGATATGCTTGATATTACAGAACACTCCCAACAACCGCAGACTACCTATATCTTAAGCCATGATTTTCTTTGCAAAGGCCAACATTGATAATGTTCTAGTCATAC
>NW_026745563.1:0-2571 GCF_022355385.1 Mustela nigripes
TTGCGTTCGCTCTCTGGCTGTGCCTCTTTGTTAAATAAATAAATAAAATTATTTAAAAAATTCCCAGTACTACACAATTACTTATGTAAAAGTGTAGTTAACGTCCTACACACCAGTTATCCATTAAAAATCATGGAGCAGATCTTAAATAAATATTCAAAGGGCGAAATATATATTATATATTATGTATATATAATATGCATATATTTTATATATATAGTAGATCCTAACAAGTAAAAACTGAACAAAGTGAAAAACCGTCAACTTTTCCTAGATCTGCAAGAGAACTGAGGTCACAGGGCAAATCGTTATCCCTAAAATTAGATAGAGGGGCAGGCAAATACACAAGTTAAGGGAATAGAAACTCACAAGCAACAACCTTCCTGGGAGATAGTGCCAAGAAGCAACCTTACCGGGCACCAGTGTTTGGCAGCTTCTTTTACCCACTACATCATGTTCAACAATCCAGAAAACCTTACAAGGCATACTGAAGAGCAGAAAACAGTGTGAAGACACAGAGCAAGCATCAAAGCCAGACTTGGATATGGCAGGGATGTTGGGATTATCATATTGAAAATTCAAAATAATTAGGACTAATATGCTAAAGACTCTAATTTATCTGCATAAAGGAGACAACGTGCAAGAACAAATGGACAATGTAAACAGAGAGATGGGAATCCTAAGAAAGAAATGCTAGAGATAAAAACAACAACAACAAAACAAACAAACAAAAAAATACTGCAAAAGAAATGAAGAAAGCCTTTGATGGAGTTATTAATAATTTTGACATGGCTGCGGAAAGAGATCTCTAGCCACAGAAAGCTTGAAGATATCTCAACAGAAACCTCCAAAACTGAAAAACAAAGAAAACAAAGGTTGAAAACAAAAAACAAAATTGGAGCAGAATATCCAAGAACCACAGGACATGTACAAAAGGTGAAATGCAGACACACGTAATAAATATCCAAAGATGAAAAAAAAAGGAACATAAGCAAATATTTGGAACAATAACATCTGAGATATTCCCTTGAATTAATGTCATACACCAAAAGTCAGACCCAGTAAGTTCAGAGAACACCAAGCAGCATAGATGTCAGAAAGACTGCATATCATTCTCAAACTATAGAAAGTCAAAGATAAAGAAAAATTCTGAAAAAGCCAGAGGGAAAAAACAGTCTACCCAAAGAAGAGCAAAGATAACAACCACATTTGACTTCTCTTCACATGTGATGAGGCTGAACAAGCAAGAGAAGAGTAAAGTGAAATAAAGACTTTTTCAGACAAACAAAAATTGAGCAAATTTGTTGCCAGTAGAGCTGCCTTGGGGAAAAAAATGTTAAAAGATGCCCTTTCGAGAGAAGTAAGATGATACAGGTTAAAAACTTGAATCTACTTAAGGAAAGAAAGAGCACTGGAGAAGGAATTGGTGAAAGTAAAATAAAAACATTTTCTTATTCTTTATTGATGTAATAAAAAATATTTTGTTCAAATCTGTGTACGCACACGTGTATGTGTGCATTTATGTATAATTGAAATGAAGGGGAGGACAGCAGTGATTCAAGGAATGGGAGGGAGGAAGAAGGAATTATAAAGTACTCGCACGACCAAAAAACCCCAAAACTATGCTGCAGAAGAATATTATGGAACAAAAATGTTGATGTTATATTAATGAATTAAAAATATGCTGGCTATAGAATGGTAAGATCAATGTGACTCTGTTTTGTAATTTTTATTTGTATAAACAAAAAGTTTACATTTGGGGGCACCTGGGTGGCTCTGTTGGTTAAGTTTCTGTCTTTGGCTCTGGTGACGATCCCAAGGTCCTGGGATCAAGTCCCACATTGGGCTACTTGCTCAGCGGGGAGCGGGCTTCTCCCTCTGCCTCTGTCTTTCCCCTTGTTTGTGCTCTCTCTCTCTGTCAAATGAATAAATAAAAATCTTTTTTTCAAAAGTTTACATTTCTAGATGGGAGGATCGTGGGTGACTTTTTGTAATTCCTGTGTTTCACTTTTTCTCAGTCTCAAGTGATTCTGCCACTGGGGATATCTGGCCATCTGTGGAGACATTTTGGATGAACGCTAGTGGGTGCACGTGTGGAGAGTGCTACTGACATCTAGTGGGTACAAGTTAGCTCTGCTGCCGAACATCCTACAGAGCACCAGACACCCCCCCCCCCCCCCCCCCGCCTCCCACCGCACCTCCCCAAGAAGAATTATCCAGACCAACAGGTCAACTGTGAAGAGGTGGAGAAGTCCTGCTTTATGTCTCCCAGGGGTTTTGTAGCAAGCAATTTCACTTATTGTAACTAGAAAATGCTCTTTGTAAAACACCATCAACCTTTTTACATCATCTTTCTTGCTGTGTTTGATGCTACAAAGGCTTACCACCTATGTTTTCTTCTCTAATTAAAAATTTGCCAGCATCTCATTTTTACTATTTATTTATTTATTTTTATTTATTTTATTTTAATATTTATTCAACTTGTCTTGGTGTTGGTTTGTTTTGGTTTGTCTGTTTTTTGGTTTGGTTTTGTTTTGTTTCATGTTTTGAATGCCTGCTCTGCTCCAGACA
>NW_026745564.1:0-2571 GCF_022355385.1 Mustela nigripes
CTTGGCCCCACTGCCAGATGCTAGGAGCTTGCATGCCAAAGAAAGCAAAAGGATCCTTGCCAACAATTATTAAGCCTATTAATACTAGTTTGAAGACTGACAGGAAAGATGCTATGTGTCTATATATGGGTTGAGGGAGGTAATTTTCTCCTTCAATGCGGATGTCTGGGTACCGCTGGCTTATAACCCGCATGTACTCCTCAAACACCCGCCTATAACCTCAGGAAACACAAATCTGGAACTTCAGCAGCGGCCCCGTGGCGTACTGCATCTTTAATCTTTTGCTAGGCACGCCGCCCAGGTTGGCCGAGGCATCGCTCCGGATCACCGCCGCCGCCGCCACCAGGAGAACTAGCAGAAACCTCATCTTAAGCGAGCCAGCCGCTTCGGCCGCGCTCAAACGGAGACCGGATCTTTCTCTTTTTACATTTTTCTTTATTTTCACAATTCATAGTCTAACTATGCTTATTTGTTGTGTTATGTTCCTTTTTTTTAAGTTGTATGAAGGAGGACCTGGGAGGTATGGGAACATTCCGTCTTGGCAGGATCACATTCCATTGATTTTTACCTCTGAAATATCTTTCAAATCCATTAATGTCTTAGCCTTCCCACTGTAGCATCTTTAATATTAATAAACTCACCTGTCTTTTGGACAATTGCAGTGGCCTTCTCACAAATATATATTGTCATTTTTTTTTTAGATACCCAAAAAAGTTGACAAAAGATTTTTAAAAAATTACTTCCAATGATGAAAGCCAATCTGGAAGATGGAGCTTGTATTTTCCATATTAGGGCTTCTACAATTCAATGGCTTTAGTTTATAGGGACAACGTATCAAATCATTCCAAATTTGGATTGACTACCCAAATCTTAAAGTTGTGTGTCTTAAAATTATAGTAGTTCAGAGGAGGAAGAGATCATTTCCAGCTAAGGTTTTATGAGACAAGATAGGCAATGGTTAAGGTATGAACAGATGTACAAGGCATACTTGGGGTGGTGGTAGAATAGACTTGTTTGTTTGAAATATTTTTCTGAAGTTTTTCCCAATTGATGATAATTATCACATTGAGTGCTTTTTAATTTTACATATTAACAAGTCACTAGATTAGATATTTTGATGTGGTAGGTCTGAGTGAAGGTGCCAGAGTCAGTGTTTTAAACAAGCATTTCAGGTGATTGTAAAGTTCAAGGTAAATTAGGAAACAGAACTGTGGAAAAAATAATGGCAGATCAGGTTGGAATAAAAAGTAGGTTCCTGAGTATGTGGGGCTTTATATGCTAGGTGAAGAAACTCAGAGTGATGTTGCTGAACATGAGAAATATTTAACATTTGGAAGTCTGTGACTTCCTTCCATTTACTACCCTGGAATTGGTGCCAGTATTATGGATGTAGATAGTATAGGTTAATAACTGTTGTCTTATTTACATTGGAATAACTGTTAGGATTACCTGAACTCTGCAAAAATATGTAGTTGCAGGAATGAGACTTCTAACTTCATAGCTTAGACAAGGGCCAGTATAAATCAAGTGCATTGATTCTTCACTTTGTCCCCACTCAAGTCTGTATTCAGTGATTTCAGCACCATTACACACAGGAACCTAAAAGATGCAACAAACGCAGAAATTGAGTTCTTCCTATAAATTGTCATTGTTCTAAATATTGTGGAGAGTTACAACATAATTTTTTCAATATCAAAACCCATAATCTATTAAATGGTATGAGACATGTGTAGAAATAATTAAACATAAAACAGAGCACTACAGCTAACATTAAAAGGCTCAAATAAAATTAAGAGAAAGGATTGGCTAATCCCACATATTTGATAAATTCCTATTTTTAATTTTTTAAAATTATTCACAAATGGATTACTTAAAAAAACAAACTTAGATATATTAATGTTGCTTAATATGACTATTGATTATTAGGATCAAATGTGAATTCCAGTATTCCCTGGATTTCGTACAGTGCTGTAATCAGACTTGTCATTTATTATTATCAAACTAAAGCTTTTGTGTCAATGCTAAAGTACCCGCTACTAGATTCTGGGAAGAATGGAAGAAAAATTCAAAGATATGTAGGTGGCTTAATAACTAGGCCTTTTTTTCTTTTTGTTTTTTGAGCTTATTTAAATTGGGAGCTATTCTCATGGATGCAAAACATTTTTTAAAACTTCACTATCTCATAGTCACGTTTTTAATGTGTCATATTGTAGAGTTACATGTAAACAAACAGTACCAGAGATTTCCCAATGAAGCTTTAAAAAAATACTAAGTTCTATAAATTGATTTAATTTTATTATCTCTTGTTTTGGTTTTAAAAATTAAATTAGTTCTCTAATGATCACTTATTTGGTTTTCCAAATTTATTAATCTCTATAAATAAAGAGTCTGGAAAGCAGGATTACCATAGTTTTAGCCATTTCTTTTTTTTTTTTTTAAAGATTTTATTTATTTATTTGACAGACAGAGATCATAAGTAGGCAGAGAGGCAGGCAGAGAGAGAGAGGAGGAAGCAGGCTCCCCGCTGAGCAGAGAGCCCGATGTGGGGCTCGATCCCAGGACCCTGGGATC
>NW_026745565.1:0-2571 GCF_022355385.1 Mustela nigripes
CCAGTGCACGGGCCGTGTGCAGGGATCCTGTCACGTCTCCTTTCCTGGGGTGAAAGCACTGGTCTAGTCCGCGAGTCCGCCTGAGCGCCAGAGTAAAAGGCCAAGCGATGCCTACACCGGGAGATGGTAGTGTGTATAGGGTGCCATCCAAGGCACCGCACGCTACTGCAGGGTTGTGGCTGTGTCTGCTTAGTTCGGCCTGGCAGGGAAAATCCAGGACGCGAACAAGGAGCCCGGTAAAAAAAGGCCCAAGAGGCACCAGCTCTGCCGCAGCTCTTCTTCCCTGACGCGACTGAAGCCTTGCTGAAGAAGCAGCGGCGAAGTGATTTTCGCTCCAATCCCAAGCCTCTGCGAAAGCACAGCATTCGCTGAGAAATGTTCTATGGGCTGCTGCTGCTTGCCTGCGCCCTGTCTCGCGGTGGGAGAAACCCGTATAGTGCGAAAGCCTCTTTGCCTTGTCATCTGCCCTTGGAAAGCACAGCATTCGTTGTCAAATCTGACTTGGGTTTGGGGATGCTGCTGCTGCTTGCTGAGCTAGTCTCCGTGGCACGGTGGAAGATACCCGCATAGAGCGAAATACTCTTTGCCCTAGCATCCCCTCTGCCTGAGAGAGAAGCATGGTTGCACACGTCTGTCACTGCGCTCCGCAGGAGCAAGTGTGGGGAAGGCACGGCACGCCGCCCACAGAGTAGAGACGGAGCCTTTGGCCTTGGGGTCCTGAAACACTCGGGAACCAGGATAGGTTGCCGTGGCACGATCAACAGGCCAGTGGCAAGACAAGTGTCTCCCGCTCTCTGTCCAGAGAGATGGAAGCCTGGCTGCTAAGGAGATATGAGGGGACGATTAGGGCACGGGCGTGTGCTCCACCCTGAGGAAGGAGTCTGGGCAGAAGGCAGGCCTGTCCTGTGCCTCTGGTCCGAAGGGGACAGCATCTTCTTGGCCACCTGTCCCAAGGGCAGACTTGGGCTTGCCCCAGGTGCCATACCAGTAACTCGCAGAAACAGCCCGATGGAGAAACGGGCAGTCAGATGCCGTCTTCCACCGAGATGTGGCAGCGATGTGGGTGGCAGAGAATGTGCCAAGGAAGGAGTGGAGACTGTCCCCCACAGTTCCCCATCCCAGTGCACGGGCCGTGTGCAGGGTTCCTGTCACGTCTCCTTTCCTGTGGTGAAAGCACTGGTCTAGTCCGCGAGTCCTCCTGAGCGCCAGAGTAAAAGGCCAAGCGATGCCTACACCGGGAGATGGTAGTGTGTATAGGGTGCCATCCTAGGCTCCGCACGCTACTGCAGGGTTGTGGCTGTGTCTGTTTATTTCGACCTGGCAGGGTGAATTCAGGACGCGAACAAGGAGCCCGGGAAAAAGGCCCAAGAGGCACCAGCTCTCCCACAGCTCTTCTTCCCTGGCGCGAATGAAGTAATGTTTGCTCCAAGCCAAAGACCCTGCGAAAGCACAGCATTCGCTGAGAAATGTTCTGCGGGCTGCTGCTGCTTGCCTGAGCCCTGTCTCGCGGTGGAAGAAACCCGTATAGAGCGAAAGCCTCTTTGCCTTGTCATCTGCCCTTGGAAAGCACAACATTCTTTGGGAAATCTTAGTTGGGTTTCGGGATGCTGCTGCTGCTTGCTGAGCTAGTTTCCGCGGCATGGTGGAAGATAGCCGCATGGAGCCAAACACTCTTTGCCCTAGCATCCCCTCTGCCTGAGAGAGAAGCGTGGTTGCACATTTCTGTCACCGCGCTCCCCAGGAGCAAGTGTGGGGAAGGCACGGCACGCCGTCCCCAGAGAAGAGAAGGAGCCGTTGGCCTCTGGTTCGGGAAACGCTCGCGAAGCAGGATAGCCTGCCATGGCACGAACAGCAGGCCGGTAGCAAGACAAGTGTCCACCGCTCCCTGTGCGGAGAGATGGAAGCCTGGCGTCTAAGGAGACATGAAGGGATGACTAGGGCAGGGGAGTGTGCTCCACCCTGAGGAAGGAGTCTGGGCAGAAGGCAGGCCTGTCCTGTGCCTCTGGTCCCAAGGGGACAGCATCTCCTTGGCCACCTGTGCCAAGGGCAGACTTGCGCGTGCCACCAGGTGCCATACTCGCAACTCGCAGAAACAACCCCATGGAGAAACGGGCAGTCAGATGCCGTCTTCCACCAAGATGTGGCAGCGATGTGGGTGGCAGGGAGTGTGCCGAGGATGGAGTGGAGACTGTCCCCCACAGTTCCGAATCGAGTGTACGGCCCGTGTACAGGTATCTTGTCGCCTCCTCTCTCCTGTGGTGAAGGAACTGGCCTAGACCCTGAGTCTCCCTGAGCGCCGGAACAAAAAGCAAAGCCTTACCTACCCCAGGAGATGGTAATAGGCATAGAGTGCCATGCTAGGCCACGCACGCTGCTGCAGGGTTGTGACTGTGTCTGCTTAGATCGGCTTAGCAAGGTGAAATCCGGGAGCAAACTTGGAGCCCGGGAAAGCAAGGCCCAAGAGGCACCAGCTCTCCCGCGGCTTTTCTTCCCTGCCGCGACAGAGCGAACGACCAAAGACTTGCTGAGGAAGCAGCAGCGAAGTGCGGTTTGTGCCAAGCTGAAAACCTC
>NW_026745566.1:0-2571 GCF_022355385.1 Mustela nigripes
GGGAGAGCTGGTGCTTCTTGGGCCTTGCTTTCCTGGGCTCCAAGTTCGCACCCGGGGTTCACCTTGCTAAGCCGAAATAAGCAGACACAGCCTCGACCCTGCAGCATCGTGAGTGGCCTAGGATGGCACACTGCTCACAATGCCATCTCTCGGCATAGGCAAGGCCTGCCCTTTCTCTCTGGCGTTCAGTTGGACAGGGGACTGGCCAGTTCCTTGCCCATCCTTGAGGAGACGTGAGAGGATCACTGCACACCGCCCGTGCCCTCGGATGGGGATTAATGGGTAACTGTCCCTGTATCCCTGGGACAGCCCCTGCCTCCGCCAAGGCTGCCACATCCTGGAGGAAGACGGCATCTGATTGCCCATACCTCCAGGAGGTGTTTCTGCGAGTTCAGGGCCGGGAGCTTGGTGGCAAGCCCACGTCTGTCCTCTGGACAGGTGGCCAAGGAGATGCTGTCCCCTTTGGACAAGAGGCACAGGAAAGGCCTTCCTTCACAGACTCTTTCCTCAGATTGGAGCACGCTCCCTTGCACAATCGTGCCCCTCATGTTTCCTGAGCAGCCAGGCTTCGTCTCTCTGCACAGGGAGCGGGTGACATTTGTCTTACCAGCGGCCCGCTGTTCCTGCCAGGGCCGGCTCTCCAGCTTCGCGACCGTTTCCCGAACACAAGGCCAAGGGCTCCTCCTCTTCTCCTGGGGCAGCGTGCTTCACTTTCCCAAGACAGGCTCCTGTGGAGCCCAGTGACAGACATGTCCCTTTCCTTAAGGTTCTTTCCACAGGGGCAACCACGGTTCTCTCTCACGCAGAGGGGATGCCCAGGCAAAGAAGATATCGCTCCAAGCGGGTTTATTACACCATGCTGCAGAGTCTTGCTCAGGCAAGCAGCAGCAGCATCCCACAGACCCGACTCTGATTTCCCAAAGAATGCTGTGCTTTCCCAAAGCGGATGCCTGGGCAAAGACGCCTTCGCTCTATGAGGGCTACTCCTCCCGTGCTGCGAATACTAGGCTAAGGCAAGCAGCAACAGCAGACGACAGAACCGTCTCTGATTTCCCAGCGACTGCTATATAGTTGCAGATGTTTTCATCTTGGCACGAACCGCACTTCGCTGCTGCTACCTCAGCAAGTCCTTTGTCATTCGCTCTGTCAAGGCAGAGAAGATGAGCCGTGGGAGAGCTGGTGCCTCTAGGGCCTTGCTTTCCTGGGCTCCAAGGAAAAGCTAAGCCAAACTAAGCAGACACAGTCACAACACAGCAGCAGCATGCGTGGCCTAGCATGACACTCTATGCCTGTAACCATCTCCTGCCGTAGGTAAGGCTATGCCTTTAGCACTGGCGCTCAGGCAGACTCGGGGTCTAGGCCAGTGCCCTCACCACAGGAGAGAGGAAGCGACATGATCCCAGCACAAGGCCCGTGCACTCAGATGGGGAACTGTGGGGGATTGTCTCCACTCCTTCCCGGGCACACCACCTGCCACCCGCAACGCTGCCACATCTTGGTGGTCGACGGCATCTGACTGCCCATTTCTCCATGGGGTTGTTTCTGCGAGTTCCGGGTACGGCACCTGGTGGCAAGCCCAAGTCTGCCCTTGGGACAGGTGGCCATGGAGATGCTTTCCCCTTGGGACCAGAGGCACAGGACAGGCCTGCCTTCTGCCCGGACTCCTTCCTCAGAATTGAGCACGCGTCCCTGGCCTAGTCATCCCCTCATGTCTCCTTAGTAGCCAGGCTTCCATCTCTCCGCACAGGGAGCGGTGTCAAGTGTCTTGCCAACGGCCTGCTGTTCATGCCATGGCAGACTATCCTGCTTCCGAGCGATACTGGACCCCAAGGCCAAGGGCTCCTTCTCTTCCCCAGGGACCGCATGCTGCGCCTTCCCCACACTTGCTCCTAGGATGCGCGTTGACAGACATATGCAACCATGCTTCTCTCTCAGGCAGAGGGGATGCCCAGGCAAAGAGGAATTCCCTCCAATTGGGTTTTTACACCGTGCTGTGGAGACTAGCTCTGGCAAGCAACAGGCAGCATCCCACAGACCCGACTCTGATTTCCCAACGAATGCTGTGCGGTCCCAGAGCGGTTGCCGGTACAAAGAGGCTTTCGCTTTATGCGGGTTTCTCCCGCCATGCTGTGAAAACTAGGCTAAGGCCAGCAGCAAAAGAAGCCCACAGAACAACTCTGATTTCCCAGAGACTGCTATACCTTCGCAGAGGTTTTCAGCTTGGTGCGAACCGCACTTCGCTGCTTCTTCCTCAGCAAGGCTTTGGTCATTCGCTCTGTCGCGGCAGGGAAGAAGAGCTGCGGGAGAGCTGGTGCCTCTTACGTCTTGCTTTGCCTGGCTCCATGTTGATGCCCTGGGTTCACCCTGCCAGATCGAACTAAGCAGACACAGCCACAACCCTGCAGCAGCATGCGTGGCCTAGGATGGCACTCTATGGACACTACCATCTCCCGGTGTAGGCAACCCTAGGCCTTTGGCAATTGCCCTCAGGCGGACATGCGGACTAGGTCAGTGCCTTCCTCATAGGAGAGGAGAGGCGACAGGATCCCTGAACACTGCCCGTTACTGGAA
>NW_026745567.1:0-2570 GCF_022355385.1 Mustela nigripes
GTTAGGAAGTGTCACCATGATTATCATTGTAAGAGGTGGAAGAGAATCCCAATTGTGACTAATTCTACTATTAGAAAGTATTAAATGTGAATTTGAAAGATAGGTGAAGCTAAAATAAACCTCGTAGATTCCCACCTTCAAAACAATTACTGTTAACTTTCTGGTGCATCTTCTTTGAGATTTTATTATGTCTACTTTAAAAAAAAATTAATATATTTATTTGACAGAGATCACAAGCAGGCAGGGAGCAGGCAGAGAGAGACAGGAATGGAAGCAGGCTCCCTGCCAAGCAGAGAGCTGGATGTGGGGCTCCGTCCCAGGACCCTGGGATCATGACCTGAGCCGAAGGCAGAAGCGTTAACCCACTGAGCCATCCAGGTGCCCCACTATGTCTACTTTTAATACTGCTTAAATAATATATATTTTAACTGAAAAACACTATCATAAGCATTTTTAAGTCATTATAAACTTTCATAACGTTTTTATGATAACATTCTTTTAAGTGGTAGAATATTCAACTGCTTTTTGTTGACATTTTGTTAGTTTCTAACTTCTGAAATTTTACTATTTTGGCTTCCCATGTTTGGTCATAATTGTACTTATTTATAAACCTTCCTGTTCCAAACAGCGTCAAGCTTTTCCTATGTCCGAGTAACCCTGGATTCTGCCCTAGACCAAATGCTTTTTTCTTTCTCCTGCTTCCTTAGATGAGTTGTGTCCTCATGTGGTTAGCTGATTCAGCAGTAGACTGTCCTCTGAGTGTCAAGCCAGTGAAACCAAATGCTTGCTGAACCTCCTTTATCAGATCTTACAGACTGAACCTGTTGTCTTCCTTTATCTCTAACCTTCCCTTCCCCATACAGTTCCAGTTTCAGTAGCACCTGAAAATCCAAGCAAGAAACACAAGAGCCACTTTACATTCTTCTCTATTGTAGCTAGGCAGTTACTTCGTGGAGAAGCTGGAAAAATATGTTGCGCAGAGAAATCCTAGAACTCTCACAGTATAGTACGTTCCCCAAAGAGATTATAAGATCCTTCAGGTCATGAGCTATATTTTGGTAATTAATTTTAGTTATATTAGTAATAGATGTTCACATTCTCCTGAGTCAAAACTCTCCTTAAATACCCCATTAAATACCCCATTCCAAAACAAAGTGTCTCATTCCACATCAATCAATTAATTAATTTCTGTGCTACTTATATCAATACAGACTATTGGTTTCTAGTTGATTCAATTCAGTCTGCTACTGTTCACTTATTTTGGTGCCCAAATTGTCAGATTTAGCTGATTACCTCAGTCTGACTGTTGTATTCTTTTGATTTATCTCAAGCATTTTTTACTTTCTGACACAAAAGATGTTTCAAGCTGATTGTATACTTTTCCTTGCATAATCCTTCAGTTCTTGATTTCTTTAATGGAAAATGGTATTCAGAAGCCAACGTCAGTTTGCTAGATGTGTTCATTATTATTAGGATGTTGCTGTTTGTTGACTGTCTCAATAAATAGAGTTAAGGAATATGTATATATATGCAGACACACACACTTTCACACATTTAAATACTAATTTATTTTTCTCATCTCTACATGTGTTGAAAGTTGTGAGTTCACACCAATACTTCTAGTTATAATCTAACACCACAGGGTTCATCCTAGTTTTCTCCCTTTCCAGTTTTGCAACTTCTTTCTCCAGCTATATTGGCTGGAGCTTTATTAAATTTTAAAAAATATTTTCAGAGAACTAGCTTTTGGTTTAGTTGATTTTTCTCCACTTTTTTTGTTATGTGTTTTCTATTTCGTGGATTTCTTCTCTGGCTTTTATTATTTCTTTCTTTCTTTTTTTTTTTTTTAACCTACTTTGGGTTTAATTTACACTTCTTTTTTGTAGTTGCTTAAGATAGAACCGAAGGTCACTAGTTTGAGACTTCTCTTATAAAGACATCTAGTGCTATGAATTTTTCTCTTAATACTGCTTTAAGTACATCTTGGAGATTTCAGTGTGTTATGTTTTGTTTTCATTCTGTTCAAAGTATTTTTAATTTCCCTTTTGATTTATTCTTTGGTCCATGGGTTATTTAGAAGTTTTTATTTAATTTCCAAATATTTGGTGGATTTTTCACAGATTTTTCTGATACTGATTTAAAAAAATTCCCTGTGGTAGAAGTACATACTTTTTCCAATTTGAAGAGTTTAAATTTATTTGGTAATGTGTGTGTGTGTGTGTGTGTGTGTGTGTGTGTGTGTGTGTGTGTGATTTATTTATGTCTCAATACAGAACGTGTTTTGTCTTGGTTAATCTTCTACATTTTTCTCTTGTGTGGAGTATTGTATGAACGTTAATTATGTCAAATTGATTGACAGTGTGTTCAAGTATTCTATGTCCAAACTGATTTTTTGTTTGTCTTTTCAGTCACTTACTTAGAGAAGGCTATTGAAATCTTTGACTGTAATTGTGGATTTATCTATTTCTCCTTGAAGTGGTGTTTCTTTCTTTATATATTTTGAAACCTTGTTATTAAGTATGTCAGTTTTCAGACTATTCTTTGTTGTGTGTGGGTGAAGTCTGTTTTTT
>NW_026745568.1:0-996 GCF_022355385.1 Mustela nigripes
AAACCATTTGGGGGATGGTAATGAGAAGGTTAAGGCAGGCTTGTGCTGCCATATCTCAATTTAGTTCAGCAGAGGGTAGCTACACCACCCTGTGGGCATGCTCAAGGTTCTGCAACATTCGAGTCCTCTTCCATTTGTCTTTTGTAGATATACGTTTTTATCTGAAACGAGCAAGAGTGTCATTCAGATGGCTTCCCTTGTGCTATAGGTCTCCTCCAACATGCTTCATGCTTGCTCCTGTGGACTCCAAGTAAATGATTCCATCCTGGGACTCAGGTTCAAGGGTGTAGAGTCTGACTTTGGTGCTTGGTCAGTTTTGAAGATTGAGAGGCCCTATGTCATGATTTCTTGAGATGCTAGAGGAACTCATATCCTTGCTGTTGTAGACTCCAGACATAACATTGGCAGGGTTGCGGGTGTTCCCTCTATGAGATTTCCTTGGGTGGCACTTTTCCTGGTCAGAAGGGCCCTGATTGGGAGGGAGGACCATAACATATGCAGGACATGGAGTTCATCCCCTGTCTCTTTTTTGAGACCTGATTCTTTCTTGGCCTTTCGTAGGTAAGATGGAATGGGGGATACTTGTCTTTCTCCAGAGTCCAGATGGCTTTTGTAACTGTCACGACAATAGACTACAAAATCGGCCATGGAAAATGCTACATTGACTCGCTTCTCAAACTGACTTGGTAAGAGATCCAGGCGGCTACAGTATTTGGGGGAGCTGTGGATCCTCTTGGACCACTCATGACTACAACATCCAAGTGTAGATCAGGCATGGTTTGGGGAGGAGGGGTTGCTATGACCTCAAAGCTTTGTGATATCAGAGAAGCTGTTTTAACTGAGGCAGCAGTCCCTCTCTCATAACCTTTGAGTCCTATGGCTTTAGGTAGGAAGCCAGGGAAGGGCTAAAAAGAGCCCTGAGCCTGATGAAGAACTCAGGTTGTCTATGTGTTAATTTCCACTTCCCCTTTCTAGACAAATAGAAAAGAAAATGAT
>NW_026745568.1:1096-2570 GCF_022355385.1 Mustela nigripes
AACAGTGAGGCCCTGGGTATCATCAGCTCTCTGTGATGTTTGTCATCCTGTGAGTAACAGAGTCCTTGCTCAGCATCTTTTTCCTATGGGTCAGTAATGACTAAGGGACGGGAAGTCCTTTTTCAAGGATGAATGTTAGAATATGTATGTATTATGCTGTCTGTGTCCTCATCTCCTCATGTTAAGAAACACTATTCTAAGGGATTAGGGCTCTGTCTACTTGGCTTTACCTTGGACAGCTTTTCAAATGCTTCAAGAAAATTGACATTCTGCATGATAACTAACCCTTAAGGAAGAACCCATGAGAGCACTCCTTGTCATCTTAGTTAACTCTACCTGCTGCAGTAATGGGTATAGCCATGTTGGCTACTTCTCATTAATCAGAGGAAAATTAATGGCTTATATGGATGGCCTGCAAGGCCCAATAGATCAGAACTGTGGATTGAGTTGCCTTGCCCTCACAAGTACTATTGGAAAAAGAAGGTGCAGTCCACATTGGCAACAGAGTATTCCTCAGCCATCAGAGAGGATGAACCCCTGGTACTTGCATTGACATGAATGTCACAGGATGCCAAATGAAAAAGGCAAGCAAAGGGAAATATAATATGGCTTCTCTCATATGTGCCCCAGGATGAATACCATGGGCCTTAGTAGAGAGAAGGGGAAATGGAAGGGGAAGAAGTCACAGAAGGAGACAAACCAGAAGTGACTCAGTACTCTGGGGTTACAGAAAAGAAAGACACGCAGGAAATGAGGGAACTGGCTAATGGGTGTTGAGGAGTTGTGGAACATCTTAGAGTTTTAGGATGAGCTCTAGGTCATATATGGAACTAAAGCATCTGTGAATACTTGTCAAAATCGAATGATGGATGATAGGCCTATTTCCTCAACAGAACAAAAAATTAAAATAAAAACAAACTGGCCCTTTCAAAAGCAGGTAAAGATAGACAGAGAAAACGAAAAATTATATTTATATTATCTTTACTTATGAAAATGGCATGGAATTTGTTTCCTATAATGTCCTTATCTGAATTGTGTCTTCATACTTGTAAATTATAGTCTACCAGCCTCCTCCATTTGTGGATTTGATGAGAAGAAGTGACATTGCATTCATCAAATGTCTAGAAATGTTGACCAGAAAAATGACCTTCTGTGTGTTGGGAGGTGTTGGATTACTGCTTCAAACGCTTTAGTCACTACTAGAGAGCTAAGGTTTTGTAGGGTTCCTGATTTAATATGTGTTCCTGATTTGATATGTGTCTTAAAATTTAGCGTTTTTCTCAGTGTTGGAATTTTATCCTTTTTGTCAGTGTTGGATTAGCTGGAATAATTGTGTAGATGTGTCATTTCGGTTATTTTTTTTTCCTTTCTATCAGTTGTCATATGATCTCATAATTTCATCTGTATGCTAGTCTCCCTGTTTAATCCAGGTAATGGCTATTCCCGTTTGTTAAAGTTTTCAAAACTGACAATT
>NW_026745569.1:0-2570 GCF_022355385.1 Mustela nigripes
TTGTGAGGGTTGCCGGGGGGAGGGGGTTTGGGAGAAGGGGGTGGGATTATGGACATTGGGGAGGGTATGTGATTTGGTGAGTGCTGTGAAGTGTGTAAACCTGGTGATTCACAGACCTGTACCCCTGGGGATAAAAATATATGTTTATAAAAAATAAAAAATTAAAAAAAAAAAAAAAAGAAATGAAATAAAAATGTGAGGGACTAAGCTGCATTCTCAGAGAGGCATCGGTTTTGATATAGATAGACATAGAAAGAAGGTGGTACTTTTTCAGCTCATGAAAATCCACTCAACAAAATCAACTATGAAGGAAAGATAACTGTAACATAGCTTACTTACAAGATTGAATGTAATTTTTAAAATTATAGATATAAGGGAAAAGAACTTGAATTAGATATTCCAAACATAAGTCCATAAATGGAAAAAAATAGAGATAAGTGAAATGTGATTTTCTCAAACTCAGGTGAACAATTAAAAAAACAAAAAACAAAACAAAGGGGCGCCTGGGTGGCTCAGTGGGTTAAGCCGCTGCCTTCGGCTCAGGTCATGATCTCAGGGTCCTGGGATCGAGTCCCGCATTGGGCTCTCTGCTCAGCAGGGAGCCTGCTCCCTCTCTCTCTCTTTCTGCCTGCCTCTCCATCTACTTGTGATTTCTTCTGTCAAATAAATACATAAAAAATCTTAAAAAAAAACCAAAACAAACAAACAAACAAACAAAAAAAAAAACAAAAAACCCCACCACCTATCTCAGTACTAAAGAAAAAATACAAGATGTACAAACCAGAATATATTTGAGTAAAAATTTACTAAAGGACATTGAAGAAAGGATAGTAAACATCCAAGAGAGGAAAAAAAAAATGAAATAAAGGAATAAGTTGAAAGAGTTAGCAAATAATTTAACAGGAAACCAAGCAAAGAAGAGCAAACAGACATATAATTGGACCAGTAAAGCAGAAAGAGAAAACAAACAAGAGAAACCAGAAATAACGTTTAAACTACAATTTTAAAAGATTTCTCAAAAATCAGATAAAAATAAAAGCTACATATTTAAAGGATTCATCATGTATCTGAGATAATTGGCCCAGAATAATCAACTGTAAGACACAATTTATGGTAAAGTTAGCCTTTTAAGGACTGAGAAAAATTTCTTCAGAGTCCCTAACAGGAAACGATAAAAAAATTATAATAATATATAAGACTAGAATAACAATTTTTAAAACCAACAATTCAAAAAATTATAATGAAACCAGCATTTTCAAGAAATTCACAGAAATAAAAGTGTAAGATAAGCACTGTATATATCTACTGCACTTTAAGACTATAAAAAAAAACTGTTTAAATCTGCAAAAATTCAAGATATATGAAACTGCAGAATCTTTCCAGAAAAGTCCATTAGAGAATGATCTTCATCCAACTAAGCAATGTATGAAAGAGTCTTCAGCAAAATAATTGTGGGTGAACATTTAATATATTTACCTATATATTAAGTACAAATTAATACAATGTTTGGAACAGAGCTAGTAGGATAATATGTAAATAGAAGGTAAAATAGAATAAATGAAAATTTTAAAAAGGGGAGAAAAGGGCAAAGTATAATCAGTTCATTGATTGATGTTTTAGAAATAGATAAGAATTTTAAAAAAAGAAATAGGTAAGAATCAAAGAATATCATTTTAAAGTGACACAAAATCAGACAGTAAAATGTTAAGATGAAAAAGAGGTTAAAGGTACCAAGATGATATAAATAAAAAAGTAACCAAGGCAGAAAAATGCAAGGTCTTTAATACCAAAGGTTATTTAAAATCTCTGTGAACTGAGAAGAAATGATCTTTTGATAAGATATTATGAGGGGGGAAACAAAATACAGAAAAATAACATATATGCATACACACACATACATTAACTTTTCCAAGTAAAAGAAGAAGCAGAAAATCTTTCTGTCCATGGGTCTGTTTAATTTTTCAAAGAGAAACACAGGAAGGATACCTTGAAGATAATCAAACCTGTTTGTTTACAGAGGGAGTGGGGGAGGGTAGGGAAATTAGATGAAAGGGGTAGAAAAAGTTAAATTTTTCTGCTTTCCTGAATTTATATCTTTTTGTATAAATTTAACTCTGAAATTATGTTAATGGCATACATATTTGAAAATTAGAACTAAATTTTAAAATATGGAAGAATATTGCAAGATGGAATAGAAACATGAATAAAATTATATTTCAAATGAATAACATAACCACATTAAGAGAAAACAATATAATACTAATTTATGTAACTTTTTTAAAGATTTTATTTATTTATTTGACAGGCAGAGATCACAAGTAGGCAGAGAGGCAGGCAGAGAGAGAGAGGAGGAAGGAGGCTCCCCGCTGAGCAGAAAGCCTGATGCAGGGCTTGATTCCAGGATCCTGAGGTCATGACCTGAGCCAAAGGCAGAGGCTTAACCCACCGAGCCACCCAGGCGCCCCATAATAAAGAGCTTGAAGTCCGGAATTGTGATGCCACCAACGTTGGCTTTCTTTTTCAATATCCCTTTGGCTATTCGAGGTCTTTTCTGGTTCCATATAAATTTT
>NW_026745570.1:0-2570 GCF_022355385.1 Mustela nigripes
ACATTAGAATAGAAAGAATCAGAGCCTTTTTTATATGCAATGAGGACAGGAGACATTTACTGAAGTGTTGGAAACAGGAATGGAATGGAGGACTCAGATGTTGGAAACAGCAGGAAGTGGAGACACATCATGTATCCGGAGTGTTTTCTTGGCTGTGAATAAAATTTAAATCTGCCATCCAAAATTACTGTTTATTGTCCTCAGCACGATTGTTTCACGAGTGGACATTCATCTGCTCACCCAGCTGTGAATGTTCATGCTGCATTCATGGAAAGACAGTAGCTGCTTCCTGGGAAAGTCATGGCAACCATCTGTGTCCCATGAGTTTTTAAGGAACTTGCCAGTTAGGGCCATTGATTGATTAATGCACATCACTTTATTGCTCAAAGACAGGTATTTGATCCTTAGGCTGACCAAAGCAGAATTTGGCAAAGAGAAGAATAGTTTAGAGGGAGAGGTGGCTTCATGGGACTTTGTACCATATATCCAACCCCTTGATGCTTGCTGGCCTGGAGTGTAGTGTGAGCAGGTTCCAAAGGAGGGGCAGATGTATTTTAATGAAGGCCATTTTTAAAAAACCCTTTGAACGTTGGTGAAAGAACTCCTTTTTTTCCCCACTCTGGAGCAAAGATATATCCACAAGAATCACTCCACTCTTGCTGGCCATATCAGGGGAAAGGATCACTGAGGACCAAACAAGCTTTTTCTTTCCAGTACTATTGAACTGTATGGTTATTCAGGTAAAAGCAAAATCTTGGATAATTCAGGAATGGTCTTCCTCTTGATGGGAAAGAGGAAACATTGCTTATTTTCTCCCAGCTCATCCATATTTAGTATGTTTGTTGGTTTGTTTGTTTGTTTTTTGAATTGAGTCTTTATGATATTTCACTAGAACTTGAATATGTGCTATATCACATCAGCAAAGACCTGGCATACATAATATTTTGTGTGAGAGTGTATGTCAAGGAAACATTTCAGTTCTCCCATCTGCTTTCATATTACCATATTCACACAGAACACTTCACTTCTTTTTTTTTTTAAGATTTTATGTATTTATTTGACAGAGAGAAATCACAAGTAGATGGAGAGGCAGGCAGAGAGAGAGAGAGGGAAGCAGGTTCCCTGCTGAGCAGAGAGCCCGATGTGGAACTCGATCCCAGGACCCTGAAATCATGACCTGAGCCGAAGGCAGTGGCTTAACCCACTGAGCCACCCAGGCGCCCCCAGAACACTTCACTTCTAACACTGTGGCTGAGGCTGTGGATTTTTCCCTCACCAGGCAACTCTGCAACACCAGCTGGGTGTCCTGTAGTTTCACTCAGCTTTGACACTGTCTGCCTTGATATGGCATCTGATCCCACAGGTTAAGGGCTCAGTCCTGTGAGACTGTTCCATCACATTCAGGTGCCAGTCACAAGTAGGAGGGGCCCAGGTTACCCACAACTTCTCTACAACTTGGCTACAAATCAGAGGTTTCTTCAACTCCTCCTCTGGTTCAACTGAGTGGCTCACAGAACTCTGGGAAACATTTGTTTTTATTTACAATTTATGAAAGGTATGATAAAGGATACAGATGAACAGTCAGATGCAAACACACAAAGGGCACAGTCTGGGAGGGTCCCAAGCCCAGGAATGTCTATGCCTGTGGAGCTGGGTTTCATCTCCCTCCTGGTACCTGGATATGTTTACTTACCTGGAAGTTTCCTGAAACCCCTGCTATGAGGAATTTTATGGAGGCTTCCTTACATAGATGTGCTCTGCTTTCAGCCCCCTCCCCTCTCTGGGGGAATGTAGGGGTTGGGGTGGAGGTGCCGAAGATTCTAAATTCTAATCATGGTGTGGTCTTCCTGGTGATGTGTCCTCACTGAGGAGCCATCTGGGAGCCCACCCAGAGTTGTGTTATTAGAACAAAATATTAAACTCAAAATGGATGAAAGACCTCAATGTGAGATAGGAATTTTTGCCAGTTTTCTTAAGGGGATTCTTTCTCTCTGCTATCCCTCAAGATTCTGTCCTTGCCTCCCTTCCTGACCGCACTGTACTATTGGGCAATCTTGCCTATTGGGCAGGTGGAATGGACCAGTAGGGTCAAAATGCACAGCTTCTAGAAGACAAAGGGATACTCCAGTTTGCTCTCAGGACTTTGGAGTCTTTGTGGTTTTGGTGCTGATGAAAGGAAATGAGAGAGGAGAGCAGACAAGAAAGAGTGCTAAGTCATTAGAGAGAACTGGTGGGATAAAATACAGGCATGATAAGTAGAATGAGTTTAAAAACATGATACTATTGGGTGATTTTTTTTTAATACTCAGTAAGAATATTTTTAACAAAGTGAACCATTTAGTTTTGAAATATTCATTCTTAGCATCATTTGAGTTTTAAGATAGGATTACATTACATGATTGTCAACATTATTTGTCACCATGACTTTTTTTTTTAAATTTTGGATAGGAATTTTAATAAGATAGCATTTTATTTCAGTAGACATTTAAATTAAAATTTAAATGTACATATGTTCTTTCCCAGATATTATCCAAAGGCTACAAATTAGAGTGGAAGAATAAGGAGAATCA
>NW_026745571.1:0-2569 GCF_022355385.1 Mustela nigripes
AATTTTTAACCATAGTTCGGGTTGTCCCTTCACTCTTCTCCAGGGCTCTGCTTTGGAATTGCTCTTTTGGTGGGACTCCTGAGGTAACAAACCTGAAAGGAGTCCTCCCATCCCACAGACTGACGAAAAACAATTGGGATCTGCCAAATCCACAGAGAGCAAGATTCGTCCATGGCCCATGAGGCCTCCCCAACATTCCAAAGCCATCGCTGATATAAAATCCAGAGACAAAAGCCTGAGCACGCGCCTCAGACTCGCTCATTCTTCATATCCTGAAGAGTTCTTCAGATAAGAACCTACACGGCACTCGAATGCACACAAAATATATAGTATAACCTGGGCACTAATGCACTGTCTGACAACCTGAGCCCGGACCTCGTGAACAACACCCAGACAGCTGACCGTACACTGAGCACATCAGAACCGCCATGGCCTTAGGTCATCATCTCTACCCTACCTCAGTTTTCAGGCTTCAGAACCTAGACCTTATCTCCAAACAATGCCCAGGGGTGACTGTGATGCAGAAATCAGAACTCTTCCTTACCCATGGCAAGAAACCTTGTGGTTGGCATGTTGTCCAACGTTCCGTGTAGGAGAAACCAGCATTCACACTGAGGACACGCCCATTCAGGAGTGCGACGAGGGCATAAACACGCATTGTGACCCTCAGCCTGAGTCCTGTCCTCTAGTACGTCCTCTCAGTGGCTGGACCATTAGATGTCATAATGGGTTTGACATGTCCCTACGCCCCAATTTTTAACCGAATTTCTGGTTGTCCAGTTGCCCCTCCCCTGGGCTCTACTCTGAATCCCTCATTTGGTGGGACACCTGAGGTTGAAAAATAAAACAAAACAAATCAACACCAACAGAACAACGGACTTCTCCCATCCCACAGAATGACCCCAAACTCTTTGGATGTGGCCAAACCCCAGAGAGTAAGAATCGTCCATTTCCCATTTATTCACACGGAAATTTCACGACCCTGAGTGACATGATATCCAGAGACAAAACCTTGAGCAAGAGCCTCACACTTGCACTTTTTTCATATCCCGAAGAGTTCTCCTCATGGTCTGTAGATCAGTCCTGCCATACCTATGACCTGAAACATAAGCCGAGTTTGTGTTTTCAGACAATTGTTCTAAAAGCCGTGGCCTACACACCCTACAGGCCCCTGGAGCCAAACATGACGACTGTGCTTGCCCTCTCCAAGGGAATTGTATGTGCCCATTCCAATGGCCACAACCCTACTAATCGGATGAACCTCCAAAGTCCCTGAGGCCATCCTGATATTTTTGGTTTCCCAGGACAAAAAGGGGCAATCTGGGCCCATCTGAGCACCTACCAGCACTCAGACCCGTAGACTGATGTCCCCAGATGTAAAAAGGAACGAACAGGCCCCTAGGCACCTATCGTATCCATTTTTTGGTTTCCACTCATCTCTCCTCAGAGGCCTGGATTTCAATAACAGCATATGTTTCTTTCTTGACTCACCCATCAGATCAAATCTCATCTACACATGGGAAATGTGCATGATGGAGCTGTGTGAAAGCCTCTATTTAAGAGAACACTTCAGGGGCCCTGGCTTCATTCCAAGGTCTCCATAGACACAACATCATATAAGGACACATCCACGGGAGAGTCCATTTCAACTCAGCCTCCTCGGTTGCTCCCCAAGATCCAGCAGATCTAACATGTCTTGTTGCTTGGAGACAATTGGAATGCGAGGTCGGCTACCCAGCCATCCATCCTTAGAACCCTTCTCGGAATCGTTGTCCTGGAGCCAACCAACAGGTCTGAATTGTCCTGCAGAAGAATCTTTGCCGTTGGGAGCTTCTCACAACTCCCATCGTGGGAAAACCCCCAGGGCCTCGGGATCCACCCCTGCCTTCAAGAAGGGGCCATCAGGGACAGAATGTCCAACGTGATCGATCGTCTGATTCTCGCCCTGACTTCAGAAGGATTAGATCCTGATTCAGGTCTGTAGATTGTGCCTGCCATATCCTCACCCAGAAACCTAGGCCTAGCTTGGGTTCTCAGACTTCCGTCCTCAGACTACTGAACCACAAACCCTCCAGTATGGCAATCCAGAACTACAATGCAGCCCTCTGCCTGCCTTCTAGAAGAAAAACATTGCCCTTTGGGGTTACCCAGAAACCCCAAATGAGGATCAACCTGCATACCATGTGGCTGTACCCCAAATATATAGGCTGACCTTGGCACTAATGTCATTTCTGACACAGCCTGAGCCTGTAACTCCTGGCCCCACCAGCACAGGTGGACGCACACAGAGTACATCGGACCTGTCATGGCCTTAGGTCGTCATCTCTTCTCAACCTCGGTTTTCAGGCTTCAGAACCTAGACATTATCTCCAATCACCGCCCTGGTTTGAAAATGATGCAGTAATCAGAACTCTTTCCTCATGGCAAGAAACCTTGTGGTTGGCATGTTATCCAAGGTTCAGTGTAGTTGAAACCAGTGTGGCACAGGAGGCCCCGACCATGCTTGCGGGCCAAATTGGACCCAAACACACATTGAGACCCTCAGCCTGAGCCCAGTCCTCAGGTAGGG
>NW_026745572.1:0-2569 GCF_022355385.1 Mustela nigripes
CATGAGCAGAGGGAGGGAAGGTCTCAGAGGGACAGGGAGGAAGAAAGACTTAAGCAGACTCCAGGCCTAGTGCAGAGCCAACACAAAACTTGATCTCATGACCCTGAGATCATGACCTGAGCCTAAATCAAGAGTCAGACACTTAATGGACTGAGCCACCCAAGTGCCCTGAATATTTGTTAATCTTGAGGAGAAATTTTCTTTAACTTCTAGATTATGGTATTGTTCTTATCATTACAAATGTCAGGATCAAATCAGAATGGATCAAACTTGGGATGTTCAAATAAAGGATAGCCTTGGCATATTCTTCCCCAAGGAGACAGATAGCAAAACCTGGAGTTTATTTCTTATCCCTCCATTCTCACCTCACTAACTTTCTTCCTTTTTTAGGATTTTTTGGGGGCCTTTTTCTTTCACACTGGAATTTCTGCCATAGAGATTTACCATTTCCTCAGTGTTGTTATCTATTAAAATCATCTCAATGTTGTGTTCTCATCAAGACTGTGAAATAGATATCATTTTCATTTTACAGATTGGAAACTGGGGCCTAAATGGTCAATTGCATTGCTCAGGGCCACACACTAAATATCATCTTAAGGATTTAATTCTTCAGACGTGATACTGACTACCTGAAATGTTACATGTAGTGTAGAACTTTGCAGTTTTAAGCAGCAATATTGTCTTTTGGTTCCTGTGTTATTTTTTCTTTCTTTCTTTTCCAATTTCTTTGAACTCTCAACTTTTACCCTTGTACATTTTTTTATTTATTGCTTCTTCTGTTTCTCTCATTAAACAGATTCTTTCTTTTATTGCTTATACTCTGCCCTGGCAGTTTGGCTTCTGTAATTTCCTTTTTTTTTTTTTTTTAAGATTTTATTTATTTGACACAGAGAGAATAGGCAGAGAGGTAGTCAGAGAGAGAGGAGGAAGCAGGCTCCCTGCTGAACAGAGAGCCTGATGCGGGGCTTGATCCCAGGACCCTGAGATCATGATCCAAGACGAAGGCAGAGGCTTTAACCTGCTGAGCCACCCAGATGCCCCTGGCTTCCATAATTTCTGTACAGAATTTTAGCTAAGTCAGCCTCAGAGTTTGAGTTTGGTTGAATTCCTGCTTTCTGTTTTCATCCTTTCTGAAATCCTCATTGGTCATCTTCTGACTTTCCTCAAAATCTGGTGACTTTCTGCTTTCGTACCATGGGATTAGCTTCTATTCCTGGTATAACATGTAGGTGGCTTCCCTTGTGGAGAGGATGCACCTTTTAGGATTCTGCTGTGGGCCTGTTCAGAGAGGCCACAATTCTTACAACAGGTCCCTCTGCATTCCTTACCTCAGATAATACTTCTCCTGCCTTGCTGCTTTAAGAAGGAGTCTCTAGTCTCCTTCCAGGCTACCTAGCTTTATTTATATATTTATTTATTTGGGACAGAGAGAGTGAGTGAGAGCTAAAGAGCATCATCATTGGGGGTTGGGGAGAAGCAGACTCCCCACTGAGGAGGGAGCTCAACATGGGACTCCATCTTGGAATTCTGGGATCATAACCTGAGCTGAAGGCAGATGTTTAACCAAATGAGCCACCCAGGCTACCTAGCTTTTGAAATATATTTAAAAAAAATTTTTTTTAACCAGAGTAATAAGCACGTGCTTCTTTTTTTAAAGACTTTATTTATTTATTTATTTATTTGTCAGAGGGTGGGGGGGGAGAACACAAGCAGGCAGAGTGACAGGCAGAGGCAGAGAGAGAAGCAGGCTCCCCGCTGAGCAAGGAGCCTGATGTGGAACTCGATCCCAGGACCCTGGGATCATGACCTGAGCTGAAGGCGGTGGCTTAACCAACTGAGCCACCCAGGCATCCCAGCACATGCATTTTAAAGCAAATATTTTTAAGACTTATAAAGAGAAACAACCTTTCTACCCCCTCAATAACTGTTTCCTCTTTTTTGATATTTCTAAATAATAGATACATCCTACAAATGTCAGGATAAAATCAGAATGGATCAAACTTGGGATGTTCAAACAAATGATAGCCTTGGCATATTCTTTCCCAAGGAGACAGATAGCAAAACCTGGAGTTTATTTCTTATTCCTCCATTCTCACCTCACTAACTTGGGTATTGCATGTTAATTTTTTTATATAATAACATTTATTTCTTTTCATTATTCTTCTAATTTCTGTCCTCGTTATTCTTATACAGTCTTCTACCACAATTTTTGGTTAAATCAGCTGTTAGTGTTTATGATATTATTACCTTGAAAATATTATGCATTGCAGACTCAAGTAACATACTCTGACTTCTTTTATTTTGGGGTATTTTTTTCTGTAGTTAAATATTTCCTCTAATATTTGTTTAGCTCTCTATGAACCTATGGCTTTTTTTCCCCCCAAAATAGTCCAATTGTTCTGTTCTAATCCTTAAAATATCTCTATATACCAAAACACCAATTACTATATTGTTTTATTTTTTTTCCTCAGTAACCCTTGTAGGGACCAAAGGCAAGCAGCCCCAAGATGGGCCACTTTGGTATCAATATTATTTTGAGTTAAAAGCAATCCAAACCCTGCAGTTTCAG
>NW_026745573.1:0-2569 GCF_022355385.1 Mustela nigripes
CCTACTTGTGTTTTCTTTCTCTCTCTCTGACAAATAAATAAAATATTTAAAAAAATAATGAAAGAAAGAAACTTTTGTTGGAACTGTTTGTTGTCACCACAAAACCTAGTCTATCTTGACTGATAGGATGCTCTTGGTCACATCTATAGTTTTGTTTCTCCTTTCAGATTTAATCAAGCCCAATGTTTTAAGAAAATCAAAGGCAATTATGTCACAAATTGCCTTCTCAGAATTCTAAGATCTGAGCAAGAGAGAGAAAAAATAGCACTTGATGCAGCTATGTGCTTTGAGAAAAGAATTTATAAAATTGACTTTCTATTCCAGAATGTTCTTTACAATGATCATTGTTTTTCCTTTCATAGAATATTAGGCAATTGTGTTAAACATGAAAATACACTCAGAGGCTTTTGTTTGTATTGTGTAAGTGATTTTCAGTATCATTGTTAGGATTTTATAGAAATACTTTTTTTTTTTTAAGATTTTATTTATTTATTTGACAGACAGAGATCACAAGTAGGCAGAGAGGCAGGCAGAGAGAGAGGAGGAAGCAGGCTCCCTGCCGAGCAGAGAGCCCGATGCGGGACTCGATCCCAGGACCCTGAGATCATGACCTGAGCCGAAGGCAGCGGCTTAACCCACTGAGCCACCCAGGCGCCCTAGAAATACTTTTGTAATATGTGTTGTTCCTATATTTCTTCATGGAATTTTATTAAAATCCATTTTTTCCCAAAGAAACACATTTCTATTTAATGATGCAAATCAATGGAAAAATAAAATGAGACACTCCAAAATTCACTTTACACGTCACTGTTAAAGACATATATCTATTCCAAATGAGGAGATGCAATTCTAGTTCACATAGCTTCAGAAGTAATTAGATACTACTACTAGTATTAATAATGCTACAATTAATGGGCGAAGATCAAGAAACCCAGTCACACCTAGTTGAGGCAGAAGAGGCAGCAAAATTACATGGGTCCCTGTTCTCTCTGCAGCCTTCAGAGGAAGGCCTGCTGGACAGGGGGCCAAGAATGGACTTGACCATAGGGTTGGGTTCCTTCATAGAGGTTGGATTCCAATGCCATGGGAGGGAACATGGACAGCAGCCTTTCTCAAGGTCTCCAGTGCCAATCAGAGCAAGCTTGGGTGCCAGATATTCAGAGGACTGGTGGTTCCTGAGGAACTTGGGGACCCCAGTACAACTGAAAATTGACAGTGGGTGCAGCTTAACCCATTGGGAGAGGTGTAGCCACGAAAGGACACTCATGCAACAACCTGACTGCCCATACCCACACTGCCATGTCATAGGCACCCATCACAGGCTAGCCAAAAATCTAGGTGCTTTATACTTGCTGGCTCTTACCTTCACTATCACCCTTTAAGATGGATATAATTATTTCTAATTTTACAGATGAGGAGAATGAGGCTCCAGGGAACTTAGGTTACTTATCTAAAGTTAGCTGACTTGTAAATGGCAGAATCAGGATTTAAACCAGGTTGTGCTCTTTTCCTCTGTGTTTACTGATATGCTATGATATTACCTGATATGATATTAAATAAATACAATAGGAAAAGGGCTACTGAAAATACAATTCAAAGTATTTTAAAGATACATAACTTTTTTAAAAAAATTTTATTTATTTATTTATTTGACAGAGAGAGATCACAAGTAGACAGAGAGGCAGGCAGAGAGAAGGGAGAAACAGGCTCCCAGCCGAGCAGAGAGCCCGATGCGGGGCTCGATCCCAGGACCCTGAGATCATGACCCGAGCTGAAGGCAGAGACTTAACCCACTGAGCCACCCAGGCGCCCAAAGATACATAACTTTTAAAATAATCACTATATTGATCAAACTCCATCTTCAAAATGGACCCTCCCTTCCTCTAGCCAAGACACCAACAATGATGACACCTCTATTGATTTTTGCTAAAGAGTGGCACTTGAAACATTGGAGAGAACCTAGTGCTTGCCAGAAGTCAAGGCCTTGCACCGGTTCTGAAAAGATCTAAAAAATTTGAGAATGTGGAGGTGGTGGTGGTGGTGGTGGTGGTGGTGGTGGTGGTGTGTGTGTGTGTGTTTATGTGTGTGTGTTGTAAGGACGGATTGCCAGAATTGGGATTACAGTGAATAGTGAGTGGTCTTGACTACTTTGGGGCCTGAGATAACTCCAAATCCAAGGGTTCCCTCAGAAAATCCAGGGCCATTCAGATGGCCTTAAATATTTTGAAATGAGGGAGAGTACCCAAGACAGAGAGAAATCACTGGAAGCTCCTGTACTGACCTGTCAGGTCTTCTAAGACACTTGCAGCCAGTAACTACGCATAGTGAATTCTGAACTCCCTCAGAATTCAGGGATGCAAGCTGAGGTTTAGTGACCTCTAAGAGCTGAGGCTCCAGCCAGGTGGGACATCTCCCCCACCCACCACAGGCAACTGTGTTCTTTAGAAAAGAGCAAGGGGCAGGAGCTCCAGACACCTGTTAACTACAGCTTGTTCTTCTCATGCCTCAGAACTCCATACATGAGAAAAATAAACTGGGTCATCGCTGCTGGTGTAGGGACTTTGTGTCA
>NW_026745574.1:0-2569 GCF_022355385.1 Mustela nigripes
AGTTGGGGAGGCCTCATGGGCCATGGACGAATCTTGCTCTCTGTGGATTTGGCCGGATCCCAATTGTTTTTCGTCAATCTGTGGTATGGGAAGACTCCTTTCAGGTTTGTTACGTCAGGTGTCCCACCAAAAGAGGAATTCAAAAGCAGAGCCCTGGGGATGAGTGAAGGGAAAACCCGAACTATGGTTAAAAATTGGGGCCTAGGGGCATGGCAAGCCCAATATGCTGTCTCTCCATCCAGCCAATGAGAGGCCTTACCTGAGGACTGGGCTCAGGCTGAGGGTCACAATGTGTGTTTGTGACCAATGTGGCCCGCAAGCATGGGCGGGGCCTAATGCGCCACACTGGTTTCATCTAAACTGAACCTGGACAACATGCCAACCACAAGGTTTCTTGCCATGGGGAAAGAGTTCTGATTTCTGCATCATTTTCAAACCCGGGCCGTGATTGGAGATAAGGTCTAGGTTCTGAAGCCTGAAAACCGAGGTTGAGGAGAGATGATGAACTAAGGCCATGGCTGGTCCGATGTGCTCAGTGTGCGGCCAGCTGTCTAGGTGAGGCCAGGAGGTCCAGGCTCAGGCTGTGTCAGAAAGGGCATTAGTGCCCAGGTCAGCCTATATATTTTGGGTACAGCCGAATGGCGTGCAGGATGATCCTCATTTGGGGTTTCTGGGTAGCCCCAGATGGCAATGTTTTTATTCTGGAGGGCAGGCAGAGTGCTGCATTGTAGTTCTGGATTGCCAAACTGGAGGGCTTGTGGGCCAGTAGTTTGAGCACGGAAGTCTGAGAACCCAAGCTAGCCCTGGTTTCTGGGTGAGGATATGGCAGGCACAATCTACAGACCTGAATCGAGATCTCGTGCATCTGAAGTCAGGGAGACGATCAGATGATCGCTCAGGTTGGACATTCTGTCCTGATGGCCCCTACTTGAAGGGGGGGGGGATCACAAGGCCATGCGGGTTTTCCCACGAAGGGAGTTGTGAGAAGCTCCCAACTGCAAAGATTCTTCTGCAGGACAATTGCGACCTGTTGGTTGGCTCCAGGACAACGATTCTGAGCAGGGTTTGAAGGATGGATGGCTGGGTAGCCCACCTCGCATTCCAATTGTCTCCATGCAACAAGACGGGTTAGATCTGCTGGATCTGGGGGAGCAACCGAGGGGGCTGAGTTCAAATGGACTCTCCCGTGGATGTGTCCTAAAATATTTTGTGTCTATGGAGACGTGGAATGAAGGGGTGGCACTGGGGCCCTGAAGGGTTGTCCTAAAGAGCGGCTTTCACACAGCTCCATCGTGCAAGTTTCCCATGTGTAGATGAGATTTGTCCTGATTGGTGAATCAAGAAACAGCCATATGCTGTTATTGAAATCCAGGCCTCTGAGGAGAGATGCCTCAAAACCAAAGCAATAGGTCCGATAGGTGCCTAGGGGCCTATTCGTTTCTTTTAACCTCTGCGGACATCCGTCTACGGGTCTGAGTCCAGGTAGGTGCTCAGATGGGCCAGATTGCCCCTGTTTGTCCTGGGAAGCCACAAATATTGGGATGGCCTCAGGGACTTTGGAGGTTTATCCTATTAGTAGGGTTGTGGCCATTGCAATGGGCACATACAATTCCCTTGGAGAGGGCAAGCACAGTCGTCAGGTTTTGCTCCAGGGGCCTGAGCCTGTAGAGTGTGTAGGCCAGGGCTGTTTGGACAGTTGTCTGAAAACACAAACTCGGCTTATGTTTCGGGTCATAGGTATGGCAGGACTGATCTAAAGACCATGAGGAGAACTCTTCGGGATATGAAAAAATGGAGAGTGTGAGGCTCTTGCTCAAGTTTTTGTCTCTGGATATCGTGTCACTCATGGTCCTGAAATTTCCGGGTGACTTCATCGGAAATGGCCGAGTCTTACTCTCTGGGGGTTTGGTCCCGTCCAAAGAGTTTGGGGTCCTTCTGTGGGATGGAAGTAGTCCTTTGTTCTGTTGTTGTTGATTTGTTTTGTTTTGTTTATCAACCTCAGGTGTAACACCAAATGAGGGATTCCAGAGTAGAGCCCTGGGGAGGGGCAACTGGACTACCAGAAATCTGGTTAAAAATTGGGGCCTAGGAACATGTCAAGCCCAGTATGACATCTAATGGTCCAACCACTGAGAGGACGTACTAGAGGACAGGACTCATGCTGAGGGTCCCAATGCGTGTTTATGCCCTCGTGGCACTCAAGAATGGGTGGGGCCTCAGGGTGAATGCTGGTTTCTCCTACACTGAATGGTGGACAACATGCCAACCACAAGGTTTCTTGCCATGGCGAAGGAGAAGTTCTGATTCTTGTATCACGTTCACTCCTGAGCAGTGAGTGGAGATAAGGTCTAGGTTCTGAAGGTGAATACTGAGGTTGGGTAGAGATGATGGCCGAAAGACATTGTGGGTTTGATATGCTCAGTGTATGGCCAGCTGTCTGGGTGTTGGCCTGGAGGTCTGACTTCAGGCTGTGTCAGACAGGGCTTTAGTGCACAGGCTAGATTGTATAATTGGGGTATGGTCGAGTGGCATGCAGGTTGTTACTCATTTGGCGTTTCTGGTTAGCCCT
>NW_026745575.1:0-2569 GCF_022355385.1 Mustela nigripes
TGGAAGAGTTCTGATTTCTGCATCACAGTCACCCCTGGGCAGTGATTGGAGATAAGGTCTAGGTTCTGAATCCTGAAAACTGAGGTAGGGAAGAGATGATGACCTAAGGCCATGGCGGGTCTGATGTGCTCAGTGTGCGGTCAGCTGTCTAGGTGTTGGTCACGAGGTCCGGGCTCAGGTTGTCATACAGTGCAATAGTGCCCAGGTTAGACTATATATTTTGGGTGCCTTCGAGTGCCTTGTAGGTTCTTATCTGAAGAACTCTTCAGGATATGAAGAATGAGCGAGTCTGAGGCTCGTGCTCAGGCTTTTGTCTCTGGATTTTGTATCAGCGTTGGCAGTGGAATGTTGGTGAGGCCTCATGGGCCATGGACAAATCTTGCTATCTGTGCACTTGGCCCGATACCAATTGTTTTTCGTCAATCTGTGTGACGGGAGGACTCCTTTCAGGATTGTTACCTCAGGTGTCCCAACAAAAGAGGAATTCCAAGCAGAGCCCTGGGGAAGAGTGAAGGTACAACCCGAACTATGGTTAAAAATTGAGGCCTAGGGACATGGCAAGCACAATATGCTGTCTCCCCTTCCAGCCACTGAGAGGCCTTACCTGAGGACTTGGCTCAGGCTGAGGGTCACAATGTGTGTTTGTGAACAATGTGACCCGCAAGCATGGGCCGGGGATCATGGGCCACACTGGTTTCAACTACACTGAACCTTGGTCAACATGCCAACCACAAGGTTTCTTGCCATGTGGAAAGAGTTCTCATTTCTGCATCATTTTCAAACCCGGGCCTTGATTGGGGAGACGGTCTAGATTCTGAAGCCTGAAAACCTAGGTTGAGAAGAGATGACGACCTAAGGCCATGGCGGGTCAGATGTGCCCAGTGTGCGGCCAGCTGTCTGGGTGGGGCCAGGGGGTCCAGGCTCACGCTGTGTCAGAAAGGGAATTAGTGCCCAGGTCAGCCTATATATTTGGGGTACAGCCGAATGGCGTGCCCCGTGATCCTCATTTGGGGTTTCTGGGTAGCCCCAGAGGGCAATATTTTTCTTCTGGAGGGCAGGCAGAGTGATGCTTTGTGGATCTGGATTGCCAAACATGAGGGCTTGTGGGCCAGTAGTCTGAGGACTGAAGTATGAGATACCAAGTTAGGCCTAGGTTTCTGTTTTAGAATATGGCAGGCACAATTTACAGACCTGAATGGAGATATCGTGCATCTGAAGTCAGGGCGACGATCAGACCAATGCTCAGTTTGGACATTCTGTCCCTGATGGCCTCTTCTTGAAGGGAGGGTGGATCACGAGGCCATGGGGGTTTTCCCACGATGGGAGTTGTGATAAGATCCCAACTGCAAAGAATCTTCTGCAGGACAATTGAGACCTGTTGGTTGGCTCCAGGACAACGATTCCGAGCAGGGTTCTAAGGATGGATGGCTGGGTAGCACACCTCGCATTCCAATTGTCTCCAAGCAACAAGACACGTTAGATCTGCTGCATCTGGGGGAGCAACCGAGGACGCTAGGTTGAAATGGACTCTCCCGTGGATGTGTCTTAATATGATTTTGTGTCTATGGAGACCATGGAATGAAGCGGTGGCACTGGGGCCCAGAAGTGTTCTCCTAAGGAGAGGCTTTCACACAGCTCCTTCGTGCCAGTTTCCCATGTGTAGATGAGATTGGTTCTGATGGGTGAGTCAAGAAACAGCCATATGCTGTTATTGAATTCCAGGCCTCTGAGGAGAGATGCCTGGATTCCAAAGCAATGGATCTGAAAGGTGCCTAGGGGCCTGTTCGTTCCTTTTTACCTCTGGGACATCAGTCTTCGGGTCTGAGTGCCGGTAGATGCTCAGATGGTCCCAGATTGCCCCATTTGTCCTGGGAAGCCACAAATATTGGGATGGCCTCAGGGACTTTGGAAGTCTATCCTCTTAGTAGGGTTGTGGCCATTGGAATGGGCACATACGATTCCCTTGGAGAGGGCAATCACAGTCGTCAGGTTTGGCTCCAGAGGCCTAAGCCTGTAGGTTGTGTTGGCCTGGGTTGTTTGGACAGTTGTCTGAAAACCCAAACTCGGCTTATGTTTCGGGTCATAGGTATGCAGGAATGATCTACAGACCATGAGGAGAACTCTTCGGGATATGAATAAAGGGCGAGTGTGAGGCTCTTGCTCAAGTTTTTGTCTCAGGATATCGTGTCACTCATGGTCGTGAAATTTCCGGGTGACTTCATGGGAAATGGACGAGTCTTACTCTCTGGGGGTTTGGCACCGTCCAAAAAGTTTGGGGTCATTCTGTGGGATGGAAGAAGTCCATTGCTCTGCTGCTGTTGATTTGTTTTGTTTTTCAAACTCAGGTGTCCCACCAAATGAGGGATTCCAGAGTAGAGCCCTGGGGAGGGGCGACTGGACAACCAGAAATCTGGTTAAAAAGGGGCCCAGGTACATGTCAAGCCCATTATGACATCTAATGGACCAGCCACTGAGAGGACGTACTAGAGGACATGACTCAGGCTGAGGGTCACAATGCGTGTTTATGCCCTCGTCTCACTCAAGAATGGGCGGGGCCTCAGGGTGAATG
>NW_026745576.1:0-2569 GCF_022355385.1 Mustela nigripes
TGGGCTTAACTTCATGAGTTTTTACAATCAGAGGGGCTTAACACCAAGAACTTTAAAAATCAGTGACCTCAGCTCTAGAAGAGCCTGAGGAAGATAAGAAACTGACTCCCCACCCTTAAAAAAAAAGTATAACAAATAACCCAGCTGAGACACAGCACTGATCAGCAGTTTGAAAAGCACCTGAGGTATACATGAAGGAGATGTATTTATTAATCTCAGAACATGCCTTCGAGGGGCAGAAATTGTTAGGAAACTTCTTCAAGGGTAAGAGCTCACAAGTCCATCTCTTCCCCTGCCCCAGTTCCCAACCTAGATACCCCAACACCTTTGGGAACTCTAGGATGAACTCAACACCTAGCATTCTAACACCACACATCCCACCTGTACATTCTGCTGTGGATCTGTCCTATCCAACTTGCCCTAGCTACTCCTCAGGAGCCCCTCCAAAGCCATACCTGACATGTCTCACACTGCAAGCAGCCCTGACAACAGTGGCCAACATCAATTTCAAAGTGTCTCTTGCCCTAAGGAGAAGGGAAGATATTCACACATATGTTCTTCAGCTGCAGCCCCTGTAATAAGCTGGAACAGACATTCAATCTGACTGCCAGCCCCACCCACCAACAGAATCCTCTCAAGGGACAGCATAAAGTGAGAGCCCAGTAGTTCAGGGTCACCATGATCCACAATGAGGGACTAGGGACAGACATCAGGTCTGAATGCAGACCCCACCTACCAACAAAAGCCTCTTAGGGGACAGTGCAGGGAACGCCCCCTAGAAGTTCAGCATTGGCTGAGAGCAGGAATCTGGTCTGACCAAACTATGAGCCCAAGGTGGCCTTAGACTGGCTGTGTAATAATGTCACAGAGACCAATTTCTGCCTACAACAGGCAAAGAGAGTCATTACATCTGACTGGAATGAAGGCAAATGTGGCTCAACCATAATAGTAGGGTGCACACAATACACATAGGAGATACCCATGAAGCACCAGATTCTGGTGAACAGAGAACATTGCACTACAGGGCATTCAAGGATCTTCTCTTCATGATGAAGAGAAGAGCCACTGGTTGCAAGATCAGAAGACATAACTGACTTTCCAAATAAACAGAAACAAACACAAAAAGTTAGACAAAATGAAGAGGTTGAGGAATATTTTCCAAATAAAAGAACAGGACAAAATCATACCAATACAGCTAAATGAATGGAGATAAGCAATATGCCTGATACAGGATTCAAACTAATGGTCATAAAGATACTTACTGGGATTGAAGAAAGAGTGGAGGACCTCAGTGAGATCTTCATAAAAAAGATAGAAAATCTAAAAAAGAACCAATAAAAGATGAAGAACTCAATAACTGAAATAAAAAATACACTAGAGGGAATACATAAACTAGAGGAAGAAGGAGAACAGACCAGTGAACTGAAGGAGCAGGCAATCTAAACAGCAAAAATAAAAAAGAATAATAAGTAAGGTCAAGGGAACACAGTGACATCAACAAGCATAACAACATCTGCATTATAGGAATTCCAGAAAGAGAAGAGAGAGAAAAGCAGACAGACAATTTAGAAGAAGAAGTAATAGGTGAAACTTTCCTAATCCGGAGGGAAAAAAAAATAAAAGACATCCAGGTCCAGGAGGCCCAGCGAGCCCTCAACAAAATCAATCCAAGGAGGTCTACACCAAGATTTATAATAATTAAAATAGCAAAAAGTAGTGACAAAGAGAATTTTTAAAGCACCAAGCAAAGAGAAAACAGTTACCTACAAGGGAACTCTCATAAAGCTTCAGCTGATTTATTGGCAGAATCTTTGCAGACCAAAAGAGAGTGGCATGATATGAAAGGAAAAAAAATGCGATTAAAAATACTCTATCCAGTAAAGCTATCATTCAGAATAGAAGGAGGGACAAAGAGTTTTCTAGATAAGCAAAAGTTAAAGGAATTCATCACCCTTAAGCCAGCCTTACAAGAAACATTAAAGGGGATTCTTTGAGTGGAAGTAAGTCCATAATCAGGGAGAAATTTAGAAAGAAAAAAAAATACACAGAGACATGCAAACATAATAAAAGTACATTAATCACTTATAAAACAAGTATAGATTAAAGCTAAATGTCATTAAATCAATTATATCTATAAAAATCAGTCGAGGGATTCATAAAATAAAAGGATATAAGGTATGACATCATATACATAAAATGTAGTGAAAAGGCAAATAGAAATGAAATGCTTTTAGAATTGGTTCAGACAGTTTAGAATTAGTTCACTCAGTTAAGCAACTGACTCTTCCTTTCAGGTTATAATCTCATGGTCATGAGATCAAGCCCTACATAGGAATCTGTGCTTAGCATCGAGTCCACTTACATTCTCTCCCTCTCTCTACTCCTCATTCCTGCTCTCTTTCTTTTTCTCTCTCAAATAAATAAATAAAAATTAAAAAAAAATAGAATGGGTTTAGACTTAAGTGACCATCATCCTCATATAGACAGCTATATGCATAAGATGTTATATATACACCTAATGACAACCATAAATCAAAAACCTTTAAGAGATATACAAAAAATAGAGAAA
>NW_026745577.1:0-2569 GCF_022355385.1 Mustela nigripes
ATATCTTTTCATGGCTTGGTAATTCATTTCTCTAGCATTAAATAATATTCCATTGTTTGCATGTACTACACTTTATTTGACCTTTCACCTATGGAAGGATATCTTGGTTGCTTCCAAGTTTTTGTCAGTTATGAATAAAACTACTATAGACATCTTTGTGGGTATAATTTTCATCTTCTTTGGATAAATACCAAGAAATGCTACTGCTGAAGCATCTGGCAAGAATATGTTTAGTTTTGTAAGAAACTGCCAAGTTGTTTTCCATTCTTTATTCTCAATAGACATGGAAGAACATTCCTGTTGCTCCACATCCTCACCAACATTTAGTGTTCTGTTGTCAGTGTTCTGGATTCTGGGTATGTATTGGTGTCTCTTTTTTGTTTTAATTTGCATTTTCCTGATGACATATTATGTGAAGCATCTTTTTATATGCTTATTTGCCATCTGTAATATTTTCTTTTGTGAGGTATCTGCTAAGGTCTTTGGCTCAGTTTTAATCAGGTTTTTTCCCACATTGTTGAGTTTTAAGGGGTCTTTGTGTATTTTTGATTAACAGTCCTTTGCCAGATGTGTATTTTGCAAATTTTTTCTCATAATCTGTGCTTTGCCTTTTCATTCTCTTGGCATTATGTTTCACAGAGTAGACATTTTAAAATTCAGTGCTTGTGCTTTTGTAGCTAAAGTTATTGCCAAAACCAAGGTCATTTAAATTTTCTTCTATATTACCTTCTACATGTTTCATGTTTAGGTTTATAATCCAATCTGAGTTAATTTTTGTGAAGAGTGTATGATATCTGTCTGGATTTATTTTATTTTATTATTTTATTTTATTTTAATTTTATTTTATATTTTTACCTTTAGCTTCACCATTACTCCAGAACCATTTTTTTTAAAGATTGTATTTTGCTCTCTTGTATTGCTTTTGCCCTTATATTAAATATAAAATATAATTGATAATATATATTCTGTTCCTTTAATCTAGTCTTTCTGTGGTATTATAATATCTTGCTTACAATTATCGTTATGGTAAACTTTTTTTTTAAGATTTTATTTATTTATTTGACAGAGAGAGAGATCACAAATAGGCAGAGAGACAGATAGAGAGAGAGATGAGGAGAAGCAGGCTCCCTGCTGAGCAGAGAGCCCAATGCTGGAGTCGATCCCAGGCCCCTGGGATCATGACCTAAGCCGAAGGCAGAGGCTTAAACCACTGAGCCACCCATGCGCCCTATCATTATGGTAAACTTTGAAGTCAGCCCTCAGACTTTGTTCTCCTTCAACACTATTTTGACTATTGTGAGTCTTTGACTCTCCATATAAACTTTAAAATAAGTTTGTTAATATTAAAAAAAAGAACTTGCTGGAATGCATTAATTGTATAGATAAACTTGGAAACCAGTGACCTCTTGAGCTTAGCAGGAGATAGACCATGGACATCAGTCATCACAGTGGTGCCTCTGGCAGAACCTATTGCAAATCCCTAGGCAAAATGAGACCTCAAGGATATGAGAGAATATCTAAGAAGTACTTGATACATCCCTTGGGTATGGTTTATTGAAGTGTCCACCTGTCTGAAAGCTGGGGAATCTAGCTAAGGGAGGGGAAATTAGTTATGGTAAAACATATCAACAAACATCAATAAATTTTGTAAAACTAATTGTCATGGCTCATATACAATATGACCAACAGAGGGACCATCAGAAGGAAAGCATCAGTTATGTTTATTGTGAATTTTTTATTCAAAATAAAGCAATGTGAGGGGAAGATACAATGAGAAAATTACCAATTTTTAAGTGGTAAACTTCTTACAACATGGAATAGGTTTTATATTCTAAGAAGTATATTGAAAAGTAAAACATTAAAAAATAAAATTTTAATTTAAAAAAATTATGTAATTTAAAAAAAGGGTTAAAAATAGCAGAACCATTTTTTTTATAACTGGAAAATACATTGTATATAAATCTATCAAAAATAACGTCATGGGGGCGCCTGGGTGGCTCAGAGTGTTAAAGCCTCTGCCTTCGGCTCAGGTCATGATCCCAGGATCCTGGGATCAAGTCCCACATCGGGCTCTCAGCTCAGCAGGGAGCCTGTCTCCACCTCTCTCTCTGCCTCACTCTGCCTACTTGTGATCTCTGTCAAATAAATAAATAAATTCTTTTATGAAAAAAATAAAAAAAATTTAAAAAATAACTTGTCGTGTCTGGACTCAGGAGCATATGGAAAAAATAATATCTGAGGACAATATTCTGCCATGTTTTGTGCCTTGTCAATATTTTTAAACAGTCAGGCAACTTTTAGCTTTATTGAAATACCTGATAAGATACCAGCAGTGTGAAGAGGAGTCAAGATGGCGGAGAAGTAGCAAGCTGAGACTGCTTCAGCTAGCCGGAGATCAGCTAGATAGCTTATCTAAAGATGGCAAACACCTGAAAATCCATCGGCAGATCGAAGAGAAGAAGAACAGCAATTCTGGAAACAGAAAAACAACCACTTTCTGAAAGGTAGGACCGGCGGAGAAGTGAATCCAAAGCGACGGGAAGATAGACCCCGGGGGGAGGGGCTGGCT
>NW_026745578.1:0-2569 GCF_022355385.1 Mustela nigripes
ACCTTACTGGCATTAACGTTAACAATATTAGCACGAAGCTGTATTGTCAGATTCTCTAATCTGGCACTCCAGTTGCCTGTAAGCATCTTGGATAGTTCCCTGGAATAATTAGCTGCTCGAGTGAGCTTATCATATGCAACTGGAGTAATGCAGAGTCCAGTATCTGAGCGAAGGCATCCTACAGTCAGTAGTTGTATTACAATGGCCATTTGTTCTTGTAGCAAGTCAATCCGCTGATTAGCAAAAAGAATACCCACAGCGAGATGATCATTAATTTCACTCTGGGTTTGTAGAGCTTCTGCAGTATTCGTAGACAGTTGATTAATCTCCTTGGCTGCAGGAATAGCAACGGCAAGTGCAGTAGCAGCAGCAGCGGCGGCAGCAGCAGAGGCGGCAACAGCTGTCACCACGGCAGCGGTGATACCAAAGTCTCTTTTATGTCTCAGCAAAACTGGAAGGTCTCCCTCTGGGACAGAGACAGGCATAGGCAAAAACACTGGAATATGCATTATCATAGCAATTGAAAAGCCTGTAGCATTCCAACATTGTGTAAGGAAGCAAGTATTCAACGTACAGTTCAACTTATTAGAAATGGTTGTACTGTTACTGACAAGAAACATAAAAAAGGGGGGTGAATACAAACAGGAGTAGGCAAAAACGTGATATTTTTTAGAACAAGTTTGCACTTCAACACTCGTTTCAAATGTTTGGGAAAAGTTGTGCTTTTAAGAGGAGTTACATAATAAATTAGTAGTTAAGAGTGCGGGGTAAGTAGCAGAGGAAGACGTTAAAGGGAGTGGATAGGACCAGGCTTTAACAATGGCCCAAAGGGTCTGTCCTGATGTCATGGTAAGGAGTGCGTAGATCATCATCATCTGGATTATCGTCACCATGGCTGTCATCCTTTTGGGCTTCTGCCTCTTTTGGTGCCGAGTGTAAGACTGGCTTGACTAGCCGTTCAGGGACCCAAATAGGGGATGGAGCGTTCTCTGGAAAGACACAAACAGAGCCTCGGCTCCAGATTAGCACTTGGTCTGGGCCCTTCCATTGACCCGACAGAAGGTCCCTCCAAAGAACCTTAGGCTGAAAATTTCCTAGTGTGCACCAATGTCTTTCAGCGGCAGTACGCTGGTTTTTATCCACATTCAAGAAATTTAAAATGTAGAGGATAGTGGATAGTTTGTCTCTTGGGGATCGGAATGTATCCCCTCTTCCCCCTTTTTGTTTAAATAAGGTATTTTTAATAGTTAGGTGGGCACGTTCCACTATGCTTTGACCCTGGGGATTGTAGGGGATACCAGTGCCATGAGTGATTCCAAATGTAGCACAAAATTGTTTAAATATAGTAGAGGTATATCCAGGGCCATTGTCTGTTTTTAATTGTTTCGGTATCCCTAGAACAGAAAACGAATGCAAACAATGTGCGAAAACATCTTTAGTTTTTTCTCCAGAATGCAAGGAGGCCGTAATAAATCCAGAGAAAGTGTCAATGGAAACATGAACATATTTTAAGAGTCCGAATTCGGGCATATGTGTTACGTCCATTTGTCATATGTTATTAGGGAGTAACCCCTTTGGATTGACTCCCAAAGAAGGTTGAGGGAGTAAGGAGACACAGCATTCACAGGATTTAACTATATCGCGAGCTACAGCTTTAGTAAGTTTGAATTTTAATTTTAAGGTAAAAGCGTTCACATGGAATTTCTCATGAAAGGTTTTTGCTGCTTCTATAGAGTTAAATATATGTGGATCTTTAGTAGAGAATCGACCAGGGCATTTCCCAATGAGAGGGGCCCAGGTAAGTTAGAATGTGCTCTTAAATGCTCTATAAAAAAAAGATGCTTTTTGTTCCAAATAAGAACTTGTAATGCTCTTAAGTAGGTATGTACAGAAGAGCTAGTAGATATAGTTCATGCTGTTTCTAACAGAGATAGTGCATATACTACATATTTACTATCAGAAAATAAATTGAAGGGGCAAAGGAGAATGCCTTGAAGACCTCAGTGACTGCTAATAATTCCACATGTTGAACAGAGGTAGTGGGAAACAAAAATGTATTAATTTTCCCATCTGCCATAAAGGCACCAATTCCATTATTGGAACAATCAGAAAACACTACAGGGCGTTATCAATAGGTTTTTGGCTGGTTATCCTTGGGAAAATTATGAGATGTTCTTTCCAGAATTGTAATAAAGGGTGGGAGTGATAATGATAAGTCTATCTACAAAATCTGCATATGGTTCATTATTTCCCTGGATAACTTTTGACAATTGACCCTGTAAATCACCTGTGCCTTGTATGGTTTTCCATGCCCTAGCGGCAGCAGTAGCAATTTGCAAATACACTGCAGGTGGAAAATTGATCTGATTTTAATTTCCCGAAAACTGTCCTGTACCAGTCAGCATTTCTAAATTCCAAGCTCCATTCCCAGCTCCCGCATTATGGCGAGCAGTTTCCGTACAGTTATCCTGATTTGCTATTTTCCAAATAAGATATTGCCCTCCAGACAAGCAAGCTCGTGCTAGATTACTCCAGTCTAAAGGTGTTAGGTTTTGTTCTGCGAGAGTCT
>NW_026745579.1:0-2568 GCF_022355385.1 Mustela nigripes
AGAGTGAGAAAGGGTGTGCAGTGCCGAGGGGTAATGGGAGAGGGAGAAAACCGCAAGAAGACCCCCCCTGAGCATGGAGTGGGACGCATGGCTCCATCTCACGACCCTAAGATCATGACCCAGGCTGAAACAGACTTGGAGGTCGAACAGACTGAGCCACCCAGGTGCCCCAAGAAGTATTTTCTCTTCTTTAGCCATTAATATTGTTCTTACTAATCTCCAGGACTTCCCTATGCTAGGTTGGAGCATCTATAGAAACTCCGTTCTTTCCTACACCAGTCTCTCAAAAGTCCTAAAGGGCAATGTTTATGAATGAAAACACGACAATTTTTGTTCTTTGGTTGAAGAGTCTTTGATATTTATCAAAGGAAAAGATTATTTGCTGTCTTAGAAGTGGGAAAGTGAAGGGGTGCCTGGGTGGCTCAGTGGGTTAAAGCCTCTGCCTTCAGTTCAGGTCATGATCCCAGAGTCCAGGGATCGAGCCCCACATCTCTGCTTAGCAGGGAGCCTGCTTCCTCCTCTCTCTCTCTCTCTGCCTGCCTTTCTGCCTACTTGTGATCTCTCTCTGTCAAGTAAATAAATAAAATCTTAAAAAAAAAAAGGTGGGAAAGTGAAAAAGCCTGAGGTGTTATTAAACAGAGCCTAAGAGTTTCATCTGTAAACTCAGACTGCCTGGGTTTGAGACTGGATTGTATTCTGGGGTTTACTAGATTCATGACTGTGGCAAGTCACTGACCTCCGCCTCCTGGTAATTGTCACCACACCTAACCCACAGAGTGGCTGTGAAGATCAGATCAAAGGAAGGAGCCCCCTCACGTGCTCAAGACAAAGCGTGCTTCCAGGGGCAGATTCGAGACCCGCACGTGCTGACGACTGCACGTTTTCATGCTACCACATAAAGCATCAGCAAGGGTCTGATGATGGAGAACTCCAGAAGGAAATCTTTGTGTACTTTAAGAGGTCTGAATACTTTAAAGACTCACTAATTCATTCATTCTTGGATCAGTTACTGGATCCCAGCTCTGTGCTGACCATTGCTTTTTTTTTTTTTTTTTTTTTAAGATTTTTATTTATTTATTTATTTGACAGAGAGAGAGATCACAAGTAGGCAGAAAGGCAGGCAGAGAGAAAGGAAGGGAAGCAGGCCCCCTGCTGAGCAGAGAGCCCAATGTGGGACTCGATCCCAGGACCCTGAGATCATGACCTGAGCCGAAGGCAGCAGCTTAACCCACTGAGCCACCCAGGCACCCCCTGACCATTGCTTTTAACTCGAGTGCTCCATAAGCACAAATAAATAAAATTTAAAAGACAGCACCCAAACATGAGTGCTGGACTTGAGTTGTGGAATTGGGAGATGGCAGGTGATCAGAGGACAGGCTCCTGAAGGTCCTGGACAGGGACGGCCCCCTGGAAGGTTCGTAAAGGGCAGCCTGGGGGCACAAAAGTGTGGGCAAGAGCTGTCTGCTGACAGTCCCTGGAATGGGTTGGAAGAGCAAACCCCTCAGGTGCCCTCCCTGCTGCCATTCAAAATCACCACCCCACCCGCCCATCAGCTAAAGAGCTTCCAATCGGGCGTGACTGTTAGAGGAGCCTGGAGACTCGCCAGGGTCCCATCGCTGCCACATTTACTGATACACAGCCCAGCGCGGGATGGGGATAGTGACCTGTGCCCCTTGGAGAGCAGACTATGACAACCCACGTTGTAAGATGCTGGGACATCACAGGAAAGCCCCTCCCTCATTAAAAGGGGCCAGATAGAACTGTCTGGAAACTGGGCTACACACAATAAAATTATATCTTTATTAGACTCTGGGAGGAATTTGGGTTCAAAAGAAAGCAGTTACTACCAATAGGAATTCGAGGGCTATCCTGACTGTCACTGTGGTGTGTGCCGCATACACACCATTATTAACACACATCGATTAACACACATCATTAATTAATAACGATCAAGTGTAGTGCATTGTGTGTTATTATATATCAATTCAACCTCAATGAGACTGTCAGAAATGAAGCTCTGTTCTATTAAGTCACCTGTAGAATTTGGGTTTATAGAGAGAACATAACATTTCCGACTAGAATATGGCTTTGTTCATAGATTAAAATAATTGGAACATTTTGTGATTTGATTGAAATTTCATGTATTTAGAACCACCTGTACCACAATTATTTCTACATATTAGGCAGCTCTTTTATTCTCAGAATTCAATGGGGAAGACATTTGGACCTTTCATGCTGAGTCAATAAATATCACTGAAGCATTTTGATAGTATTTAAACTTATTTTAGCTTGAAAACTTTGGGTGTTTAAAATTATCTAATGTTTCAAAATCAATAATAAATCCTAGGGGCGCCTGGGTGTCTCAGTGGGTTAAGCCTCTGCCTTCGGCTCAGATCATGATCCCAGGGTCTTGGGATCAAGCCCCACATTGGGCTCTCTGCTCCGCAGGGACCCTGATTCTGCCTTCCTCTGCTTACTTGTGATTTCTCTCTATCAAATAAATAAGTAAAAGCTTTAAAATAAAAAGTAGATAATGAAGAAGCACTAAAGATAAGTGTCTTGTAACCA
>NW_026745580.1:0-2568 GCF_022355385.1 Mustela nigripes
TTAAAGGGCATCTTGGTTCTTTCCACTGTTTGGCGAGCGTGGCCATTGTTGCTATAAACATTGGGGTACAGATGGCCCTTCATTTCACTACATCAGTATCGTTGGGGTAAATACCTAGTAGTGCAATGGCAGGATCATAGGGAAGCTCTATCTTTATTTTTTATTATATATATATATATATATATATATTTATTCTTGAATTTATTTTCAGCATAACAGTATTCATTTTCTTTTCACCACACCCAGTGCTCCCTGCAATCTGTGACCCTATAACACCCAACACCTGGTACCCCAACCTCCCACCTCCCTTCACTTCAAACCCCTCAGATTGTTTTTCAGAGTCCATAGTCTCTCATGTTTCACCTCCCTTTCCAATTTCCCTCAACTCCCTTCTCCTCGCTAACTCCCCATGTCCTCCATGCTATTTGTTAGGCTCCACAAATAAGTGAAACCATATGATAATTGACTTTCTCTGCTTGACATTTCACTCAGCATAATCTCTTCCAGTCCCATCCATGTTGCTACAAAAGTTTTGAGTATTCGTCCTTTCTGATGGAGGCATAATACTCCATAGTGTATATGGACCACATCTTCCTTATCCATTCGTCCGTTGAAGGGCATCTTGGTTCTTTCCATAGTTTTGCGACCGTGGCCATTGCTGCTATAAACATTGCTGCTATAAACAGATGGCCCTTCTTTTCACTACATCTGTATCTTTGGGGTAAATACCCAGGAGTGCAATGGCAGAGTCATAAAGAAGCTCTATTTTTAATTTATTGAGGAATCTCCACACTGTTCTCCAAAGAGGCTGCACCATCTTGCATTCCCACCAACAGTGGAAGAGGGTTCCCCTTTCTCCACATCCCCTCCAACACATGTTGTTTCCTGTCTTGCTAATTTTGGCCATTCTAACTGGTGTAAGGTGATATCTCAATGTGGTTTTAATTTGAATCTCCCTGATGGCTAGTGATGATGAACATTTTTTCATGTGTCTGATAGCCATCTGTATGTCTTCATTGGAGAAGTGTCTGTTCAGATCTTCTGCCCATTTTTTGGTATGATTGTCTGCTTTGTGTGTGTTCAGTTTGAGGAGTTCATTATAGATCCTGGATATCAACCTTTTGTCTGTACTGTCATTTGCAAATATCTTCTCCCATCCGTGGGTTGCCTCTTTGTTTTCTTGACTGTTTCCTTTGCTGTGCAGAAGCTTTTGATTTTGACGAAGTCCCAAAAGTCAATTTCGCTTTTGTTTCCTTTGTCTTTGGAGACATATTTTGAAAGAAGTTGCTGTGGCTGATATCGAAGAGATTATTGCCTATGTTCTCTTCTAGGATTCTGATGGATTCCTGTCTCACGTTGAGGTCTTTTATCCATTTTGAGTTTATCTTTGTGTATGGTGTAAGAGAATGGTCGAGTTTTATTCTTCTACATATTGCTGTCCAGTTTTACCTGAACCATTTATTGAAGAGACTGTCTTTTTTCCACTGTATATTTTTTCCTGTTTTGTCGAAGATTAATTGACCGTAGAGTTGAGGGTCCATATCTGGGCTCTCTACTCTGTTCCACTGGTCTATGTCTCTGTTTTTATGCCAGTACCATGCTGTCTTGGTGATCACAGTTTTGTAATAAAGCTTGAAATCAGGTAACGTGATGGTCCCCATTTTATTTTTGTTTTCAACATTTCCTTAGCGATTTGGGGTCTCTTCTGATTCCATACAAATTTTTGGATTATTTGCTACAGCTCTTTGAGGAATACCGGTGGAATTTTGATCAGAGTGGTGCTAAAAGAATGCCTTTGTTTTTTGGACTGAGATTGCATTAACTCTGTAAATGGCTTTGGATAATATCATCATTTTAACAATACAATTTCTTTCTACCCAAAACATGAGCTGTCTGTCCAAATTGCTTGTGGCTTCATCTTCTTTTCTCAAAGTGTTGTGGTTTTAATTGTACAGATCTTTGAGCCCCTTGGTTACATATATTTCTAGGGATGGTATTTTGATGCTGTTATGAGTAGAATAGTTTTCTCTATTTCTTTTTCTCATGCTCCATCATTAGTGTAAATGAATGTCATGTATTTGTGTAAGTTTATTTTGTAACATTTCACTTTATCAAATCTCTGATTATAATAGAATTTGATTGACTTCTTAAGGTCTTCTATACTCAAAATGGCATCATGTGCAAATAGTGACAATTTTACTTCTTCCTTCTTGATGTGGATGTTTTTTATTTCTCTCTCCTGCCTAATTGTTCCAGCTAGGACTTCCACTACTATACTGAATAAGGGTGAGTAGCCTTCTCTGTTATGTTCCTGTTCTTTGAGGAAAGGTTTTCACTTTTTCTTCATTGAGTACAATGTTAGCTGTAGATTTCTCATAATGGTCTTTATTATGATGAGATACAGTCTTTTTAATTTTATTTAAATTCAATTAATATATAATGTGTTATTTCTTGGTTTCAGAGGTAGAGGTCAGTGATTCATCAGTCTTACATAATACCCAGTGCTCATTACATCACCTGCCCTCACTCTCTATACCCAATCCATCAAGAGTTTTTATCATGAAAGAA
>NW_026745581.1:0-2568 GCF_022355385.1 Mustela nigripes
TTTGGTAGGGTCTTTGCCTGGTTTGGGGATCAGGGTAATGTTGGCTTCATAGAAAGAGTCTGGAAGTTTTCCTTCTGCTTCAATTTTTTGAAACAGCTTCAGGAGAATAGGTGTTATTTCTTTTTGAAAGTTTGGTAGAATTCCCCAGGGAATCTGTCAGGTCCTGGGCTCTTGTTTTTTGGGAGGTTTTTGATCACTGCTTCAATCTCGTTATTAGATATTGGTCTATTCAGGTTGTCGATTTCTTCCTGGTTCAATTTTGGTAGTTTATAGTTTTCCAAGAATGCATCCATTTCATCTAGGTCAATTAATCTTCGACAAAACAAGAAAAAATATACAGTGGAAAAAAGTCCGTCTCTTCAATAAATGGTGCTGTGAAAACTGGACAGCTATAAGTAGAAGAATGAAACTCGACCATTCTCTTACACCATACATAAAGATAAACTCAAAATGGAAAAAATACCTCAACGTGAGACAGGAATCCATCAGAATACTAGAGGAGAATATAGCCAGTAATCTCTTCGATATTAGCCACAGCAACTTCTTTCAATATATGTCTCCAAAGGCAAAGGAAACAAAAGCGAAAATAAACTTTTGGACTTAAACAAAATCAAAAGCTTCTGCACAGCAAAGGAAACAGTCAAAAAATCAAAGAGGCAACCCACGGAATGGAAGAAGATATTTGCAAATGACAGTACAGACAACTGGTTGATATTCAGGATCTATAATGAACTCCTCAAACTTAACACACATGAAACATGCAAAACATATCTAAAAATGGGCAGAAGATATGAACAGACACTTCTCCAAAGAAGATATACAAATGGCTATCAGATACATGAAAAATGTTCATCGTCACTAGCCCTCAGGGAGATTCAAATTAAAACCACATTGAGATATCACCTTACACCAGTTAGAATGGCCAAAATTAACAAAACAGGAAACAATATGTGTTGGAGAGGATGTGGAGAAAGGAGAACCCTCTTCCCCTGTTGGTGGGAATGCAAGTTGGTGCAGCCTCTTTGGAGAACAGTGTGGAGATTCCTCAAGAAATTAAAAATACAGCTTCCCTATGACCCTGCCATTGGACTCCTGGGTATTTACCCCAAAGATACAGATGTAGTGAAAAGAAGGGCCATCTGTACCCCAATGTTTGTAGCAGCAATGGCCACGGTTGCCAAACTGTGGAAAGAATCCATATGCCCTTCAATGGACGAATGGATAAGAAAGATGTGGTCCCTATACACTATGGAGTATTATGCCTCAATCAGAAAGGACGAATACCCAATTTTTGTAGCAACATGGACGGGACTGGAAGAGATTATGCTGAGTGAAATAAGTCAAGCAGAGAGAGTCAATTATATGGTTTCACTTATTTGTGGAGCATAACAAATATCATGGAGGACAAGGGGTGTTAGAGAGGAGAAGGGAGTTGGGGTAAATTGGAAGGGGAGGTGAATCATGAGAGATGATGGACTCTGAAAAACAATCTGAGGGGTTTGAAGTGGGGGGCTTGGGAGGTTGGGGTACCAGGTTGTGGGTATTATAGAAGGCATGGATTGCATGGAGCCCTGGGTGTGGTGAAAAAATAATGAATACTGTTTTTCTGAAAATAAATAAATTTAATTTAAAAAAGTACTGTTTCTTTTTTTTAATTTTAATTTATTTTAAAAATATCCTTTCCATAACTCATTGTTTATGCACCACACCCAGTTCTCCATGCAGTACGTGCCCTCCATATTACCCACCACCAGGCTCACCCAAACTCCCAGCCCCCGCCCCCACAAAACACCCTCAGATTGTTTTTCAGAGTCCACAGTCTCTCATGGTTTTTCCCCCCCTCCAATTTCCCCCAAATCCTAAAAGGGCCATGTCTTAAGCTTCATTTTTTGTTTTGCTTGCCCCATAGCATTTAGTATATTACTATCACATAACATCTAATAAAACTTAATTGGTGATTAATTTTATAATCTTTTTATAAGAGTAGAAAAAGTCAAGATAGGTTTACTGTATGGATATGACAGGGAAAGTTATGGACATCCAAGGATTGAACCCAAAATACTATTTGGCCAGGTGGGAATGAAACTGGAAAATCAGTAACTAAAACTACATTTCCTATCTCTCATGATTCATACGTTCCCTCCTCTCTATTTCTGTCTGCATATGCTTAATTCTCTTATTTTTCTTTACTGACTTATTTTCTCTTTATACTCATGGATCTCTAATTTTCTATATTTCCAGCCTTACTATGGTATTAGACTTGTTCTGGAGTTGACTCTGGCCAAAATTTCATATAGCAAAGCATCCTTTGCTTAATTGTTTTACTCTCTTAATGCTTTAATTATAAATTCTAAGTAAAGTATCCACTACCTTGGGTACCAAGATTTTACTGCTTTGAAATAGAATATCAGAATATTAGTTAAGATTACTTAAGTAGACTAAAGAGATAATTTTACTCTGAGAGTAATTAGGAACAAAACCAAGATGAAAAAGAGTCAGGGACTTTGAGTTGTAGCTCTCTAATCTCTAAGTGTTATTTTCCCTTGCCTCAGGTCCAAATATATATAT
>NW_026745582.1:0-2567 GCF_022355385.1 Mustela nigripes
CCTTCTTCATATGTATTTCTATATTAAAGGTGTTCACTCTAACTGTGTCATATTTAATATTAGGGACATGGATATGCATTCTCACTTTGCACAAGTGTATGTTATAAAAACCATGCAAATAATAGTAAAGCTAAAGATGCATAGAGACTGTTTAAATAAAAAAGAAGGCATGTTATTATTATATTATGATTTCAATTATAAGATATCCTCTTAGCCCATAGAAGACAGTAGACATATATGCAGAAATAAAAGCAATTTCACGAGGGTGATGAACTTGTGGTCTTACTATTATTGTTTTAATGTATTTTTAATATTATAGCTTTAATTAAAATATATGAGATGATGTCTCTACTATTTATATTATATATGTAACATACATATAATTTACATTCTCATGATGTAGTGAAGCTGTTGGTCTTCTAGGGAAATTATATATTTATATATTATATATAATTATATAAAAATATATATAATTATATATTTATAATAAATTATATATTATAAATTATAATATTGACCAAGGACCAAATATAATATTGACCAAGGACTCTCCACTGAGTATTGATATACAGTGATGAGCCAGGTATAGGGCAGTTTCAATTAAGGGTTGAGGGATACCTTGGAAGAAATATTTTTGAATCATTGTCTACCTTAACATGTCTGTGAAATACAAATACAGGTAATGTTTCCTGCCTATAGAGAAAAAAGGATTAGAAGCATTTGGGCTGTGTCTGCATTGACAACGGGGTTATTTTGGAGTGAACTCACTGGTGGATACTCATCAGGACATATCTTGCAACACTGAAAATATTAATTGTACTTATTTTTATGTCCTAGACTTATGGTTGGGTTTTAAAGGAATAACTGGTTTATTGAGATATGATTTACAAACCATAAAATTCCCACCTTTAAAGAACACAATTCAACAGTTTTTAGTATATTCACTGAGTTGTACAACCATCACTGCTATATAATTTAAGAATGCCTTCAGTACTCCAAAAAGAAATCCTGTGCCCACTAGCAATCAATCCCCATCTCCCCTCTTCCAGGCTAGATCTAGCAATGCTCATCTACCTTCCATGTCTATGAATTTCACTGTTCAGGTTGTTTCATATAAATAGAATTAGAGGTGTCTTTTGCGTCTGGCTTCTTTCGTGTAACATGTTTGCAAGGTTTGTCTACATTACAGCATGCATTGTTATTTCATTCTTGTTTTATGGCTGAATAATTCCATTTTATTGATATATCACATTTTGTTTATCCATGGACATTTGGGTTGTTTCCACTCTTTTGCTACTATGAACAATACTGCTAAGAGCATTCAAGTACAAATTGTTGTGTGGACATTTATTTATTTCCAATCCTCTTGTCTACTTACCTAGGAAGGAAATTGCTGGGTCACATGGTGACTACATATTGGACATTTTGAGGTGCTGCCAAATGGTTTTCCAAAGCAGTTATAGTATTTTACAATCCTATTAGCAGGCTGCTTTTACTTTCTTCCTTCATTTACCTAGTCTTTTATAGTGAGCATATATCACTTTAATAATAAGAAGAAAAGAGTTATTTTTTAAAAATCTGAGTGCCAATCTGTGCACCACAGTCATTTTGCAACTTTTAATCCATTTGGTACCATCTTTGTCCTTAAATTTAACAAAGACCTTATCTTCTATTTGTCTATCCATCTATCCATCCATCCACCCATCTATCCAAAGCTACTATGATCGAAAAAGGACAATGCTTTTTAAAATTTTATTTATTTATTTACTTATTTTTAAAGATTTTATTTATTTGTTGGAGAGAGAGACAAGGAGAGAGAGCACGAGGGAGGAGAAGGTCGGAGGGAGAAGCAGACTCCCCGCGGAGCTGGGAGCCCGATGGGGGACTCGATCCAGGGACTCCGGGATCATGACCTGAGCTGAAGGCAGTCGTCCAACCAACTGAGTCACCCAGGTGTCCCAAAGATTTTATTTATTTATTTGACAGAGAGAGATCACAAGCAGGCAGAGAGGCAGGCAGAGAGAGAGGGAAAACAGGCCCCCTGCTGAGCAGAGAGCCCGATGTGGGGCTCCATCCGAGGACCCTGAGATCATGATCTGAGCTGAAGGCAGAGGCTTAACCCACTGAGCCACTCAGGCATCCCGAAAAAGAACAAATTCTTTGTTGGATGAAAGAATCTTCTCCCAATCAGTCTGACCAAAGTGAGGGACTCTTCCCACTAGGAAGAGAGGCAAACTGCATGTTCTTCACAGGTTTTCTCTGTGTAAGTCCTTGAGTTCCTATCCTGTGTGTTCTCTGTTACACTTACCTGTGAAAGTACAGTCAAGCCACCTTAGCTGATCAGGGGACTGAGAATAGGGAGGGGGAGAAGAGGGATGAGAAAGCCTGTGTGTGATGGAAAAATCCATTTCAGTACATTGGGAATACAGAGCTGTATCTATATATCTGTATCTATATGTCCGTCTCTAAATCCATATCTGTATCTAAAACTATTAAGTTTGGCTATCAGAGTTTTGACTAGCACAGAGACCCAAAGTAATTTGCTTAAATAAATAATATGCTCTATA
>NW_026745583.1:0-2567 GCF_022355385.1 Mustela nigripes
CATCCTGAGAGCAATGGGAAATCCCTCTAGTTAAGGACTGTCCTTGACGGAAGCTTGACAATGGCCTTGATTCACTTACTATGATGTTTAGGTAATTATACACATTAAGAAAAGGGCACAAGGCACTTACATTTCCATGATACCATCAAGGATATTGTTGTTTTATTAAAATGTTACATCTAGAGCTGTAACGTATAGAGTAGTTAAGTCAATCACTATGTGGTACAGGTGAGACTATTGTAACAGCCATACTTCCATAAAAAAAGAAAAAAATTTTGTGGTTTCTGATCTAGGAATCAGCCAGTGAATAATTCTATATCAGTGTCCAGTTACTGGGCTAAACATGTAATTTATTTATACTTCTGAGGGTAAGCTGAATTGTGATCACCGAGCCAGCTATGTTCTAGTAACTACCCATTTACCCAACATAACAGATATAAGAAGGTAAAAGGCTTCTAAGGAGACTGCTTATTTATATTTTGAACCACATCTTGGCACGTATAACTTGCAACTTGTGCTTAGTGGTAAGATTTCTGATATTTACTTCTTTCCTTCCCTTGGCAAGTCAAGTTAGTTAAAAAGTAATTAGAGTTGAGTCCATTGTTTTTCTTAAATGTTTACAGAGCCATAGAACTCTCAAGCTTTCTTTACTAGACAGGATTAGATCACATTAGTGATAAAGATCAGAATGATTTGCATTGCTAAAATGAGAACTGCCTGTCAGTTTGGAGACAGCACATTTTTATAACCAACAGATTGGCTGGGCTAGAGATTAATGAGTGCTATGGGTGGGGTGATGAAAGTGATACATTCATTGACCTGTGGAATTTGTTCTGTAATTTCCCCACTCCTCTGGTCAGCAGAGCGTCTTCTTCAGTACCCAGCACTGCCCATAACTGCATTCAGAAAATCAATCTACAAAAATGGTTATTTGTTTTGCCTTTTTTTTTAAATCATTTTTTAAAACATTTGATTTATTTACTTGACACACAGAGAAAGAGAATGAGAGCAAAAGCAGGGGGAGCAGCAGAGGGAGGGGGAGACGCAAGCTTCCTGCTTGGTGGGATTGCACAAGGCCTGAAGAAGACAGAATGGGAAGGGGACAAGGAGAATAGTGGGTTTCAGCTTCTTGGAAACAGAGCCCACCTCTATTTCTATGTTTATCTCACTGCTCTAAACCCAGGTCACAGCACAGTGCCTGCAGCAGAGTCATGTCATGGAAGTGCTCCAGAACTGATAAATATTGCTATTTATACTACTAAAATTCCCCCACAAAGGGCCAAATGTCATAGCTTCTCCCATGTCCCCACACTGAACGCAATGAAGAATCAAACTATCGGGTTAAGGATGGCGAGAGGCGTTTAACAGGACCCAGATCACAGGAGCCATATTGTATTGCAGGACCAGGGGTCTTACCAGTGACTAGGTATTCACTCCTCTTAAGAGGCTAGCTCCTTGGATCTCCCTCTTCAATCCTCTGAACCTATGTATGGCATCAGAAACAAAAGTAAACATAACTTGTCGCCCTTGTTTATTTTTTACTATTATTTGTTACAGAGGAAGAGAGATCACAAGCAAGGGAGCAGCAGGCAGAGGGAATGCAGGCCCCCCACTAGAGCCTGGTATGGGATCCATTCCCAGAACCCTGGGATCATGACCTGAACCAAAGGTAGATGCTTAACTGAGTAAGCTACCCAGGCATCTCTTATTGTCCTTCTTTAAAATTTGATGTATTCTCTCTCCCTCTCTCTTTGTCCCCACTCTGTCACTCATACTCACACAATCACAGAGTCACAGACAATAGCAAGGTATTTCCCATTCTAACTCGCTAAGGCACTATGAGCTTAAGCTCAACAGAATCACTTTGCCAGCTGCTGCTCTACCGTGCCCTGATCCCTTCTCTGTCCCCAAGCTCGATCTAGAACTCAGGTGTCACGGTGGTGGCTCTTTCTGCCCTCCCTCCTGTCATCAGCACACTCTTCCCCGTGGCTCCACTCCCCGGCACTGGCTGCCTTTGGCCTACTGGTATGCCCTCTCCTAGAGCCTTTCCACTCTCCCTGAGGGGAAGAGAACCCTTACTTCTCCCCTGTGGCTGTCACGTGTCCGCTATATATTGTGACGATCAGCCCTATTAAGAGATTGGGAACTAAAAGACCAGCTTCTGGTTATGGATAAAACTAACTCTGAGGCTTGGGACACATGAAAGCAGCACATGGTGGTAGAACTGAGATGCTTAGGGAGTTAATCTGCATTTTCACATCTGGTCAGCAGCAGAACAAAGAGGACACCCCAGATCTCCTATCTCCCAGAACAGTACTCTTCAAGTAACTTGCAGCACCATCCTTCTCCAGCTTTGGGAGTGGCACTTTTCCAACCCCCAAAGTCTTGATTCTAGGCATCACTCTGAGAGATATTCCCTCCAGAATCACCCCTGGCTGGAAGTGGTGGTTGGCCAAGGCCTCCCAAATATCTTCCCTTCAGAGTTGCGCTTGCATCAAACTCAAAACTGTGGCACGTACGCGACTTTCCTGTCGGCCTCTAGCTCTAATGACCTATTGGACTTCAGA
>NW_026745584.1:0-2566 GCF_022355385.1 Mustela nigripes
TGAATAAAAAGCATTTGACAAAATCCAGCATCTGCTCCTGACTAAAATGCTGCAAAGTATAGGGATAGAGGAAATATTTGTCAACTTCATAAAATGTTTCTATGAAAATGTTTCTATGAAAAGTGAATACAATCCTCAAATGGTAAAAGATCCCAGCCTTTGCTTTGAAATCAGGAACATGACAAGGACACCCACTCTCACAACCCTTGTTCAACATAGGCTGTGAAGTTCGGCAACAGCAATCAGACAACAAAGAGAAATAAAAGGTATCCAAGTTGGCAACGAAGAAATCAAACTTTCTCTCCTCAAGCATGACATAATCGTTATGGAAATCCCAAAAGACTCCGCCCCCAATCTATCAGACCTCAAATAGCAATTCAAGAATGTGGCAGGATACAAAATCATGATACAGAAATCAGTGGCTTTCTTCTACATTATCAATGAACATACAGAAAGGGAAATTAGAGAATCAATGTCATTTACTACAGCACCCGAACCATAAGATACATGGGAATAAACCAAACCAAAGAGGTAAAGGATTTATACTCGAGCAACTAGAGAACACTCATGAAAGAAATGCAGGAAAACCAATGAGACGGAAAACCATTGATTTCTCATGGATCAGAAGAATAAACATTCTTAAAATGTGTATACTGCTTAGAGCAATTGATCCATTTAATGCCATTGCAATAAAAATTCCACCGATATCTTTCAAAGAGATGGAACAAGCACACGCCTAAAATTTGTGTGGAATAGAAGCGACCCAATATTGCTAAGAATTGTTGAAAAGAGAAACAAAACGGGAGCACCACGTTGCCTGATTTAAAGGGTTACTATGAAGCTGTGATCACCAAGACAGCATGGGACTGGCATATAAACAGACCCCTAGACCAGTGGAACACAATAGAGAGCTCATATATGGACTATCAACTCTATGGACAAATAATCTTCAAGAAAGCAGGAAAAAATATACAGTGGGAAAATGGCAGTCTCTTCAATGAATGGTGCAGGGAAAATTGGGCAGCTCTATGTAGAAGAATGAAACTCGTCCATTCTCTTACACCATACACAAAGAGGAAATCATAATGGATAAAAAGATTCCTGGCTCAAGGTGAGACAGGAATCCATCAGAATCCTAGAGGAGAACATAGGCAGTAATCTTTTGATATCAACCACAGCGAATTCTTTCAAGATATGTCTTCAAAGGCAAAGGAAACAAAAGCCAAAATAAACATCGGGGATTTCGTCAAAATCAGATATTTACAAATGACAGTACAGACAAAATGTTGATATACAGGATCTATGAAGAACTCCTCAAAATCAACACACACGAAACAGATAATTATATCAAAAAATAGGCAGAAGTTAGGAACAGACTCTTCTCCAATGAAGACATACAAATGGCTGTCAGACACTTGAAAAAAATGTTCGTCACTAGGCATCAGTGAGATTCAAGTTAAGATCATATTAAGATGTCACTTTACACCAGTTAGAATGGCCTAAATTAGCAAGACGAGAAACAATATGTGTTAGAGAGCATGTGGAGAAAGGGGAATCCTCTTATACTGTGGGTGGGAATCCAAGGGGTGCAGCCTCTTTAGAGAACAGTTTTGAGATTCCTCAAGAAATTAAAAATGGAACATCCCTATAATTCTGCAATTACACTCCTAGGTATTTAACCCAAAGATACAGATGGCGTGAAAAGAAGGGCCATCTGTAACCCAAATTTATAGCAGCAATGGCCACGCTTGCCAAACTGTGGGAAGAACCAAGATGCCCTTGGAAGAATGGATAAGGAAAGTGTGGTCCATATACACTATGAAGGATTATGCTTCCATTCAGAAAGGATGAATACCCAACTTTTGCACCAACCTGGATGGGACTGGAAGAGATTCTGCTGAGTGAAATAAATCCATCAGAGAGAGTCAATTATCATAGAATTTCACTTCTGTGTGGAGTATAACAAATAGCATGGAGGACAAGGGGAGATGGAGAGGAGAAGGGAGTGGAGGGAAATTGGAAGGGGAGGGGAACCATGAGAGACTATGGACTCTGAAAAAAGAAATCTAAGAGGGCATTGAAAGAGCAGGGGCGAGAGGTTGGGGAAATACTTGGTGGGTAATAGAGAGGGGACGGATTGCATGCAGCACTGGGTGTGGTGCTAAAACAATGAATATGGTTAAACTGAAAAGAAATTGGGAAAAAATATATGCAAATAAGCTAAGCAACCTAGGTGAAATGGATGCATTCCTAGAAAACTGTTAAATCGCAAACTTGAACAAGGAAGAAATGTACAACCCGAATAGACTGTTATCCAGTAACAGGTTTAAACAGTGATCAAAGCCTACCAAAAGACAAGACCCCAGGTCCTGAAGGATGCCCTGGAGAATTGCACCAAACTTTAAAAAAAGAACTAACACCTCTTCTCCTGAAGCTCTTTCCAAAATTTGAAACAGAAGGAATACTTCCAGACACTTTTTTTGAAGCCAGCATTACCCTGATCCACACACCAGGCAAAGTCCTCATCAAGAAGGAGAATTTCAAACCAATATAATTGATGAATATG
>NW_026745585.1:0-2566 GCF_022355385.1 Mustela nigripes
GGAAGGGGAGGTGAATCATGAGAGACTATGGACTCTGAAAAACAATCTGAGGGTTTTGAAGGGGTGGGGGTGGGAGATCGGGGTACCAGGTGGTGGGTATTAGAGAGGGCATGGATTGCATGGAGCACTAGGTGTGGTGAAAAAATAATGAATACTGTTATGCTGAAAATAAAAAATAAATTAAAAAAACCAAACTAATGTGTACTATACAGTGGCTAACTGACCATAATTTTAAAAAGTCTGGTTTTTTGGTTTGTCTCGTTTTTTCCCTTTTTTCATTTGCTTTATTTCTTAAATTTCACATATGAGTGAAATCACATGGTATTTGTCTTTCTCTGGTTTATTCTCTTAGTATTATACCCTCTAAATCTGTTGCAAATAGCAAGATTTACTTTTTTATGGTTGAATAATATTCCATTATATTTATATACCACATCTTCTCTAGCCATTCACTTATTGATGGGAACTTAGGTTGCTTCCATAATTTGGGTATTATGCTGGGTAATGTGGGTATTAATGCTGTAATAACCATAGAGATGCATATATCCCTTCAAATTAGTGATTTCTTTAAATTTATTTTTTATTTATTTTCAGCATAACAGTATTCATTATTTTTTCACCACACCCAGTGCTCCATGCAATCCATGCCCTCTCTAATACCCACCACCTGGTACCCCCAACCTCCCACCCCCGCCACTTCAAACCCCTCAGATTGTTTTTCAGAGTCCAGAGTCTCTCATGGTTCACCTCCCCTTCCAGTTTACCCCAACTCCTTTCTCCTCTCTAACTCCCCATGTCCTCCATGCTATTAGTTATGATCCACAAATAAGTGAGACCATATGATAATTGACTCTCTCTGCTTGACTTATTTCACTCAGCATAATCTCTTCCAGTCCCGTCCATGTTGCTACATGGAAGTTGGGTATTCATCCTTTCTGATGGAGGCATAATACTCCATCATGTATATGGACCACATCTTCCTTATCCATTCGTCCATTGAAGGGCATCTTGGTTCTTTTCACAGTCTGGCAACTGTGCCATTGCTGCTATGAACATTGGGGTACAGATGGCCTTTCTTTTCACTACATCTGTATCTTTGGGGTAAATACCCAGGAGTGCAATGGCAGGGTCATAGGGAAGCTCTATTTTTAATTTCTTAAGGAATCTCCACACTGTTTTCCAAAGTGGCTGCAACTTCATAAAATCTACCTATGAAAAACCCACAATGAATATCATCCTCAATGGGGAAAAGCTGACAGCCTTCCCTTCGAGATAAGGAACACGACAAGGATGCCTACTCTCACCACTCTTGTTCAACATCATTAGTTTTTGATGCAGTTTTAGTTAGTTGTGTGTAACCCCCAGTGTTCATCACAACACTGGCCCTCCTTAATGCCCATCACCCAGTTACCCTATACCCCTCCCCCCTCCTTTTGTAACCCTCAGTTTGTTTCCTGGAGTCCAGAGTCTCTCATGGGTTGTCTCCCTCTCTGATTTCTTCCCATTCAGTTTTCCCTCCCTTCCCCTGTGGTCCTGCACACTATTCCTTAGGTTCCATGCATGAGTGAAACTATATGATAATTGTCTTTCTCTGATTTACTTACTTCACTTAGCTTAATCCCCTCAAGTTCCATCTCTGTCAATGCAGTGGTAGGTATTCATCCTTTCTGATGACTGAGTAGTATTCCATTTATATATGAACACATCTTCTTTATCCATTTGTCTGTTGAAGGGCACCATGGCTCCTTCCACAGTTTGGATATTGTGGACATTGCTACTGTGAATATTGGGGAGCATGTGCTGCTTCTTTTCTATGCATCTTTATCTTTGGGGTAAATACCCATTAGTGCAGTTGGTGGGTTGTAGGACAGTTCTATTTTTAACTTTCTAAGGAACGTCCAAGCTTTTTTCCAGGGTGATTGCATCAGCTTGCATTCCCATGAACAGTATAAGAGGATTCCCCTTTTCCCACAACCTCATCAACACTTATTGTCCCCGTCTTATTATTTATATCCATTCTAACTGGTGGAAGGTGGTATCTCATTGTGGTTGTGATTTGTATTTCCCTGATGCCAAGTGATGTTGAGCTTGTTTACATTTGTCTGTTAGCCATTTGTATGTTGTTTTCGAGAGGTGTCTGTTCATAACTCCTGCCCATTTTTTGGACTGGATTATTTGTTATTTGGGTGTTGAATTTGAGAAGTTCTTTATAGATCTTGGATAAGAGCCCCTCATCTCTTCTGTCATTTGCAAATATCTTCTCCCATTCGGTGGGTTGCCTCTTAGTTTTCTTGATTATTTCCTTTGTTGTGCAGAAGCTATTTTTTTTATTAAATTAATTTATTTATTTTCAGCATAACAGTTTTCATTATTTTTTCACCACACCCAGTGCTCTATGCAATCCATGACCTCCATAATACCCACCACCTGGTAACCCAACCTCCCACTCTCCCCGCCACTTCAAACCCCTCAGATTGTTTTTCGGAGTTCATAGTCTCTCATGGTTCACCTCCCCTTCAAATTTCTCCCAACTCCATTCTCCTCTCTAAAATTTTTTTGAGAGACA
>NW_026745586.1:0-2566 GCF_022355385.1 Mustela nigripes
CAGGCAGAGGCAGAGGGAGAAACAGGCTCCCTGCTGAGCAAGGAGTCAGATGTGGGACTGGATCTGAGGACGTTGGTATCATGACCTGAACCAAAGGCAGCTGCTTAACCAAGTGAGCCACCCAGGCGTCCCTGTACTCACGTTTAAAAAAAAAAAAAAGTGACCAGTTTCCTGTTTGGAGTGACTGGAATGCAACTCACTGTAAGCCATTGTCTTGCTGTGTCCCATCCCTTTCTAAGGACTGCTCCTGCTATCTCTGGGAGATCACAGCATTGGGAGGGGCAGCCCAGGCCTGGGCTATTACAGCAAAGCTGCAGCCTGAAGGGCACGCCTGAGGTCTGTGGTTTGAGCTGTCAGAGTCTCACGGAGAAAAAAAAAGAGAAATGAATCATCATTTGACCACGACATTCCCACTAAAGGGGAGGACAGTGGGAGAAAGAGCAAGGGAATAGGAAAGAAAAATCTCAAAATAAATGTGGGGTGGATGGCAGGAGGAGGAGGGGGTCTCGGAAATTGGGGGCAGGTGTGGCGATTGAACCAATGCTAGCCACAAACACACGATTCCGCCCATTCTAGAGCAGACTGGACATAAACATGCTCGCGCATCTACTTGTCGGCTGGGTTTTGTCGGCCGGCCAGTTGCGAGGTGATTCTTTAAGAACTCTGAGAACCCAAACTTGTGGCCACCCCGCAGCTGAGCCTAAGTGGAGCTGGGAACTGCCCACACGACCCGAGGCTGCCAGCTGACCACCTTCCTCCCTAAAGATCGCTGGAGCCAAGCTCGGCGGGGGAGAAGCCACGCTCGCAGGTGGGTGCCAGGGCTAAGGGCGGAAGCCGGGTTCCCACAGAGGCCTCCGCGCCCAAGCGGCTGCAGCGGCGGCGCACGGGGACCAGAGGCCTGACACCGGGACGCGCCCCCCACTCTGGACAACCGGCCACAGAAGTAAAGGGCCAGCTTCCCGCCACGGCTATGCTTCCCGCGGGACAATCTCGGGAGTAGGTCCTGGAAGAGGCTCGCAGGCCGATTTTCCGAGGGAAAGGGCGAGGTGGGGAGGGAGCGCCCCTGTCCCTCCCCGCCCTCCCCTTTCCCGCTCACCGGGCATCACCAGCGGAGGGGCTGCCCCGCAGAAACGTACGCGAGGTTGTAGTGTCGCCCTCCGCGGCAGGGAGGCAGCATCACCTGCTGGCTGCAGCAGCGGTCCGCGGGCCTCTCTTGGCCGAGGCAGGCGTAGGCGGGCCTGCGGCGTCCTCTTTCATTGGGCGCGGCGCAGGCGCTGCCATGTTGGAGGAAGCGGTGCCTTATGTGCGGTGGAAACGCCGTGGCTTCACTCGTAGCGTCCGGGAGCGCAGCCTCCTACCTTTCCTCCTCCCTCCAGTGTCGAGTGTCGGTGCTGAGAGGCGGCTGCCAGCGGGATGGAGAGAAGTAGGATGAACCTGCCCAAGGGGCCGGACACGCTCTGCTTCGACAAGGACGAGTTCATGAAGGTGCGCGCCTTGGCTCTGCTCCCTGGAGCCAGGCTGTGCGTGGCCTGCCCTCCTCGGCCCTCCTGGGCCTCTCCTCGGGCTTCTCCTGCGGGCTTCCTGTGTCCCCGCCCCGGACGGTTCCTCGGCGGGGACCTCACTGCACTTTGCAGTGAGTCTCTTCGCCTCGGGTGGGCTAGGTGCAGCCTGGAGAAAGCAGTCCTGTGAAATCGTGCACATTGAATGAAAAGGCCTGAAAGTTCAGGGCAAGTGGTTTTGAGCTAAATGTAAAAGCCCCGGATCTGTAGGACCCGCCGCTCCCCCGGCCTGACAGAAGCCTCCCAGTGCCTTGTGCCTAGAAGCTGAGCGACTGTGCGTTGAACACATTTCTGAACGCACGTACTTACCAGGAATCGGGTCAAAAAGGCACTTAACCTAACGTTTATGCCTGACTTTCGACTTAAGCTCCCGGAATGAGAAATCTGAAAGACTGTACTGTCCTTACTGGTTCTGGTCCAGTACTACAAAGCATACCAAGCTCCTTTTCTTAAAGTTGCCCTACTTCTCTTGGTGAGGTCAGCCTGAAGCTGGCAGCAGATAACTGTAGGACATAAACTTACAGAATAGAAATTTAAACTGAAAAGACTTTACTGACAGACATAGCCTTGAAAATGTCCCAAGGTTTGAATCAGAGCCAGGAGGAGCTTTATCAGTTTTCTGTATCCCCCTGGGTCTGTACTTAAACTATCAAAACGTATATGTTTAATTTCTAAGGATTGGGATTTAGTAGCTGGTTTTAGTGTTAAAAAGTTTTGGCTCTGTAGGTACCTAAAATTCTGAAAAGAGTTTGAATTTCTTGCTTTTTTATGGCTTCAAGTCATAATATGTTTTTTTCTTTTTTGGGTTAACCAGCTAGCTCCTTTTTGATACTTGCATTCAGATCACATCTCCCAAACTCTGGCTTTAAAAGTGCTTATGTCTGGATCCTCTGCGGTGTGGCCATATCATTTTTAATATGTAGGGATGCCTAGACGAAGGTATATTGTACTCTTGTTCTTGTATGGTGATGTTAAGCCACTGTAATAAAAGGTGTAAATTGAATGGA
>NW_026745587.1:0-2565 GCF_022355385.1 Mustela nigripes
CTTGATATTGTATATGTTTCTTGAAGGGCCACTTCTTACTCCTTTGTGTGTTCTCCACAAAGTCCAGGATGATGCCTTACATAAAGGTAATATTTTATAAATACTGTTGGAAATATATACTTCTCTAAAATCTTATTTTGCCTACAGATTACTTGGATCCACTTTGCCTTGTGTAGAATATTTGAAATATATTAAGAACAGAATGTCTCTCTAAATAACATTTAGAATCATCATTAGTTTATGACTCCTGACTCATGTGTTTATGCATTGATACTTACTGCAAGAACACTGAAGTTTGTAATATAATTTTTGAATTAATCACCAAGCTAGTTTATTATAACTTATGAAAAGATAATTTCTCATGTTGGTTTAATTCTGCTCTTATGTTATTGTCATGACATTTTCATTAAAATAAAGTGGAAAATAGAAGTAAATAATAAATGAAAAATAATAAATAATAAATAAAAAATAAAAGTAAAACTCTTGTGAAATGTTAAACTTTTCTTACTTATTTTGTTTTGCTTTTCCTCTACCATGCTGGCAAAGCTGTATTTTGCAGATAGATACAATTTTCTAGTTGCTAGGTTTGTTACTTTTGCTAAAATTTTCAAAATATAAGAGGTTGAAGAGTCATGGATTGTTTATTAAACTCCTTATCTACACATATAAAAATAAAACAATGGTGGTGACCTGGGTATTTCTAAAATTGAATTCTGTTTTTCCATATTTTGTTTTACAATGTAATTAATAAAGATTCTGCATATATTAACACCCACCCCCTTCTATCTCATCTGTATGTCCATTACAGAGCATGTATGATTTCTATTCATTGCTATGTTGTGGTGAAGAGATTGTCTGAAGTAGTCCTATATTTATGCAGGTAGATCTTAAGCTACGGTGCTCTTGTTTATTTGCTTGTTCCTGATCAGTATGTCTGAAAGATGGTAACTATTGCGTCAGGTATGACGATTAAAAAATATTATTGGTGCCTGATACACTGTGATGAAATAGGTAAGTCGATTCATAATTTGTTAATTAAATTAGAAAAAAATTCCTTTGGATTTGTCCTTTATTAAGAGTATTTTTTTTTAACAAATTCCTTGGGATGTTTTTTGTGTAATATATATCACATGCCTCAACCTTTAAATTTGAATGTAGAAAAGAGTTACCAGAATGAGCCTAGAAAATATTGTTATGAAATATTTGTGTTCTGTTATATTATGTTAACTTAGGAAATAATGGTAGTTATTTTTATTAGCATTTCCTACATTCCACATGCCCTTACAAATGAGATATCACGGTTTTCCTATTCTTTTTATCGTGGTTGTTATATTCTTCATGATCAATAACAATCAATGAAAATTTGTAACATTAATTTTCTTTGGGAAAGTGATATTTTAGCAAGAATCCATGACCAAAAATTTTAGCTGTTGTTCTTCCAGGAGATGATACAATCAATGTTCCCAAAATTTCAAGAAATAGAACTTATTAATTGTGTTGGTTGATGTTTATAGTCTCTGAACTTAGAGGTGCATAATTCAATTTAAAATTTATTTTGGGGGCGCCTGGGTGGCTCAGTGGGTTAAAGCCTCTGCCTTTGGCTCAGGTCATGATCCCAGGGTCCTGGGATCGAGCCCCGCATCGGGCTCTATGCCTAGCAGGGAGCCTGCTTCCTCTTCCCTCTCTCTCTGCCTGCCTCTCTGCCTACTTGTGATCTCTATAAGTCAAATAAAATAAATAAAATCTTAAAAAAAAATGGAGTGGACCTTAGGGGTGTGCTTATCTGAAATTGAGGGACATAATAAAAAAAATAAAAAATAAAATTTATTTTGAATTGAAAACAAGATCTTACTGAAGTTTAGGCATCCCATTTATACCAGGCCTCCAGTACATTCTAATTTATTTAGAGAAAATATCATAAACATGAATGTCACTTTTCCTATTGCATTTATACTGAAACTGCAATGACTCAAAGATGTCAGATCTGAAAAGCACTACCTTTCTATAATTTCTGTTTCCTAGGAGGAATGGATATACCATTTTAGCACAATTATCCAACAGTATTCAAAACCACCATGAAGTTTAAAACATAGTTATTACACCCTAAAAATCAAGTATGAAAATATATAAACAACCAAATCTCTATCTGTAAATGAAATACTCTCACACAGATGGGTTTTAAAACTTTCTAACTTAAGGAATTTGATATCACAGACTCAGGGTATTAGTTTCAGTGCCTACAGTATACTTTCAGGGAGAGAGTAATGTAGGCTCTGAGTCACTTTCTGCCTAGAGATGACCTTAATAGTGGTTCTGCCATTGTTTGTTTGTTTTTGAAAATACGTTCCTGGGCGTCATTCAGAAAATGCAGAGTTTGGCAATCTATATAAATTAAGGATGATCTTTTTGAATGTTTGTCTTTCACTACGTCAAATGAACATAATTGGACAGAAATTCCACTAAATTAAGCATTGTTAGGAAACGTGTAAATTGGAGCTGCTCAAATTAGTTGCTCTTTGAACTATGTGCTGTTGGTTCAGGATTAGATAAGGAGTTTGAAGGAAA
>NW_026745588.1:0-2564 GCF_022355385.1 Mustela nigripes
AAAACCACTGAATTGTATACAGACAAATGATTAAAAGGATGAATGTTCTATATTCTTCATCACAGTAAAAAAGTTAAAAATCCAATAGACTAGTGATGAATACAGTAGCTGTGTATAAAAAGCATGGAGGCTGAAAAGGTCTTATAACATTTGAATAAGTGTAATTTTGCTGTGCTTTAAAATGGGTAGGAATCATGGGACTCCATCATTGAAACAACATACATTTTAATGTTGGCCTTTTTTAGATAGACCATTTCACATGGATTAAGTTCCCCTTAGCTAGAAAGACAAAGCCTCTATTTCTCATTTCCTTCCTGCTCCTTCTCTTGGCCTGCCTTCAACTACTGAGGAAGATGCTCCAGCAGCTGCTCAGTCCTTGCTGGTTAACCAACGATATGCATACGTTCCTGCCCCATGTCCACACCAAGCAAATCTCCCTGAGTAATAAGTGAGCAGCACTTCCAATGTCCTGACAGCTTCTCTGTGTCCTAGCTCCGTCCAATGGCCTTTTGGAGAACCTTCTTGGAGACACAATGGAGAAAGTGGTCCCATCTACCACCAAGGGAAGCAAGCCTGTCTTTGAGATAGAAACCTTGCTTCCTTTCTTTCTTCAAAAGAAAATGAAACAATGTGCGTTATAGATGACATCCACAATTTCCTTGTTGGGCGTGGGGAGAATGTTGAGTCTATTATCAACTTATACCTGATTTCAAAGGATATGTGTTGTCTTAATGTTACAGTTAACTCAGGAAAGGTGTCCAATTAATAGGGGACATTTGTGGTCAATTAAATAAGATCAAGATATACACCGATCTATTTCACAAAATTGGTAATTGGGGATATATTTAAGGGATGTGATCATAACTTGGCAACAAATACTTTACGTTAATCCTTTTTCATGTGCTGATGCATGTACCATTTGCTACCCATCATGACCCCCGGAGCCATACTACGAGCCCCTGGATGGAAACCTGGATAGATTTTTTTTTAAAAGATTTTATTTATTTATTTGACACACACACACACACACACACACACACACACACAGAGCTCACAAGTAGGGAGAGAGGCAGGCAGAGAGAGAGAGGAGTGGAATAAGATTCCCCACCAAGCAGAGAGACCAATGTGGGGCTCGATTCCAGGACCCTGATCATGATCCAGGCCAAGGGCAGAGGCTTAACCCACTGAACTACCCAGGTGCCCCAGATTTTTTTTTTTAATTTTTTTGATTATATTCATTTAGCCACTGTATAGGAGTACATTATTAGTTTTTGATGTAGTGCTCAATGATCTATTCTTTATATATATATATAACACCCAATCTCAGCATATGCCCTCCTCAATACCCATCACCCTGTTACCCCTTCCCCCTACACTTCTCCCCTCTGAAACCCTCAGGTTGGTTCTTGGGGTCCATAGTCTCTCATGGTTCATCTCCCTCTCATCTCCCCTTTCAGATTTCCCTCCCTTCCCCTATGGCACTTCATGCTATTGCTTATGTTCCACAGATGAGTGTAACCATATGATAATTGTCTTTCTCTGCTTGACTCTTCTTTCCTTAACATATTCCCCTCCAGTTCCATCCATGTCAGTGCAAATGGTGGGTTTTCATTGTTTCTGATGGCTGAATAATATTCCATTTTATATATGGACCACATCTTCTTTGTTTTTTTTTTAATTTTTTAATTAATTTTCAGCATAACAGTATCCAACCAGTTAGAATGGCCAAAATTAGCAAGACAGAAAACAAGTGTTGGAGAGGAAGCGGAGAAAGGGGAACCCTCTTCCACTGTTGGTGGGAATGCAAGTTGGTGCAGCCTCTTTGGAGAACAGTGTGGAGATTCCTCAAGAAATTAAAAATAGAGCTTTGCTATGACCCTGCCATTGCACTACTGGGTATTTACCCCAAAGATATAGATGTCGTGAAAAGAAGGGCCATCTGTACCCCAATGTTTATAGCAGCAATGGCCACAGTTGCCAAACCATGGAAAGAACCAAGATGCCCTTCAAAGGACAAATGGATAAGAAAGATGTGGTCCATATACACTATGGAGTATTATGCCTCCATCAAAAGGATGAATACCCAACTTTTGTAGCAACATGGGCGGGACTGGAAGAGATTATGCTGAGTGAAATAAGTCAAGCAGAGAGAGTCAATTATCATATGGTTTCACTTATGAGCATAACAAATAGCATGGAGGACATGGGGAGATGGAGAGGAGAAGGGAGTTGGGGGAAATTGGAAGGGGAGGTGAACCATGAGAGACTATGGACTCTGAAAAACAAACCGACGGTTTTGAACGGGCCTGGGTGGGAGGTCGGGGTACCAGGTGGCGGGTATTAGAGAGGGCAAGGGTTGCATGGAGCACTGGGTGTGGTGCAAAAACAATGAATACTGTTATGCTGAAAATAAATAAAAAATAAATTTAAAAAACATTTTTAAAAAAGAATGGGACCTCTATCTATTCTCAATATGTGTTTCTTTTCCTCTCTTCACCCTAAAGATGGGCTAGTGACTCTATTTGGGGGGCAGGCCACCTCCCCTCATGTCATTTCTTTTCAAA
>NW_026745589.1:0-2563 GCF_022355385.1 Mustela nigripes
AAAAAAAAAGAATCACTAAATGGAATAAGAGATAATACTGAATGGAGACTGTTAGAAACAAGAAGGGCATCATCAGTGAAGAAAGAAAAACAATAAAAAATTCAATCCCCCATTTTTGAGATTAAAAGCCAAAGCACAGAGAAGTTAAGTTGCTACTACAAGACACATGGCAAGCTAACTAAAGTCAGAACTAGCGTTATTCTCCATTAGGCCGATGATCTTTCCTCATGAGTCATTTGTATTAAACACAAGCCATCCTATTATTGCGTATTTTGGTAATATCTTTGCTTTGTCCAAACTAGTAAAGCTATGCATTGTTCATGAGAAATACTAAGAGTAAATCTTTTTGAAGTATAATTCATATACAATATTAGATCAGTTTCTGGTGTACAACATAGTACTTCAACATTTACATACATTATGAAGTGATTACCATGATAAATCTAGCTACCATCTGTCACCATACAAAATTGTTACAATATTATTAACTATGTTCTCTAGTTTGTACATACATTTGTACATTATATCCCTTTGATTTATTTATATTTTAACTGAAACTTTGTACCTTTTAATCCCCTTCCCCTATTTTGTCCATCCTTCCAACCCCCATCTGATTTTTCTCTGTATTTATGAGCCTCTTGCTGTTTTGTTTTGTTTATTCATTTGTTAGAATGAATTTTGACTAAAGAATTATGCCAAAGCCCCTTACAATGCCCAGAGAGAGTCTTGGACTTGAAGAGAGAAAATTTCTCCAGATTTGTGCTCATTCCAATGTGATGGCAATATCTCCATTAATTCTAATTAAATTATTCCCATGCCATTTCTAGCACCTTGTCCTTTGAGAAACAGAGTTTTAATTTTATCTGAATTTACCATCAGTGCACTTCTGTGAGGAAGACAGCAGATTCAATAGCAAGGCTATGATTTACAGCAAGGCCCTTGCATTAGGTAGTTTGTAGGGGAATCGAACATCTTAGTTTCTTTAATTCTTTTTTTTAACTTTTATCTGTAGATCAGATGTTTATGAAAAATAGGGCATCCAAGAAAACACCAAAATTTTTACACTTACAGTAGTAGTATAGTGTTTATAATTCATTATTAGAAATAAAGATTACAGTTACCTTCTAGCCAAATCAAGAAGACACATTAGGCCAAGTTCAGCCGAAGATTGCAGTTATCTTTTGAAAGAGTACTTTCCTGTTTATATAAATTACAATTAAATAAACTAAATATAAGAGACACCAAAATGTCTTTCAATGAGGGAAACACCAGAGATTGTTTTTCTATGCATTCCTTCCTCATTCTTCCTAAAATCAATAATTGAATAAGAGACCCATGATTAACTTGAATATGGCAGACTTTTACTTGAAATACAATGAATTTCTCATTCTATGGGAGTCTCCTTTTCTAATGTCTTTTCTTTGCCTCTCTTCAGCTTAAAGTATGATATAGAAATACCTATTTAAGGATTAAAATAAATAAATCACTCCAAAATTCATAGTACCAAACTGGTATTACAGTTGTTGGTATACTTTTTTTTTTAAAGATTTTATTCATTTGTTTGACAGACAGAGATCACAAGTAGGCAGAGAGGCAGGCAGAGAGAGAGAGAGAGGAGAAAGCGGTCTCCCCACTGAGCAGAGAGCCCTATGTGTGGCTCGATCCCAAGACCCTGAGATCATGACTTGAGCCGAAGGCAGACACTGAGCCACCCAGGTGCCCCGTGTTGGTATACTTTCTTTTGTTATTTATGTAGCAGTTAATCAGTTATGAAATGCTTCCATATACATTAACTTACCATGCAACACCTTCAAAAGCATTCGTGTATAGGAACAACAGGTATTATAGACAATAGAGAAGGCAACTAAGATGTTGAAAGATCATAATGGCTTGTCCAGAATCACCAAAGTGGTAACCAGTAATTCCTTACCTCCCATTCTTAAACATAAGGTTTTATGTACAACTTCCATAAGTGACCCTAGAATGTTAGCACTTTGCCAAATAAATATTAGTAAAGACAGGAGAAGTTTTTCAGAGATTAGGCAGTGCCTTTACATTTCTCTTTTGTGACCTATTCTAGAGAAATGAAATCAAGTCATGAAAGAATATTAGAAGTAATCAGTCACTCTGGAACTCTCAGGAGGAGTAATCACTTCGGAGCTCTTCCTTGGACAATGCCAAATAAACACTCATGCTTGAACCTTCACAATGGTCTCTTTTGTTACATTTATGATTAGACTAATATTTGAAGCTACAGAGCTATCACACAGTCTGATGCAACTAATTTTAATCAACCCAAAATGGAAAGCTGAGCAGTGTTTATACATAAAATTTACATCTGAAGGGCTAGCAGCTGATAACTTCCACACTTGGAGAAGAGGCATAGTATCATCCAGGAGAAAACCATGAACATGACGGTTAAAACCTCATACACGCACAAATCTCACTTAAAATGCCAGGGAAATGGCATCTAGTTTTTTAATAACACACTAAAGAATATTTTTAAGACCAAACTAACATATTATAAACTGAGATTTGAATATTAAGTTCTTGTTTTTTTTTT
>NW_026745590.1:0-2563 GCF_022355385.1 Mustela nigripes
CGGGGGGAGGGGGTTTGGGAGAAGGGGGTGGTATTATGGACATTGGGGAGGGTATGTGCTTTGGTGAGTGCTGTGAAGTGTGTAAAGCTGGTGATTCACAGACCTGTACCCCTGGGGATAAAAATATATGTTTATAAAAAATAAAAAATTATATTAAAAAAAAAGAAAAAAAATAAGGTAATCAGGTAACATATATGAAAATAGAAACCAGAGGGAAGTAGGGTTGGTTATTTATAAAGTATGAGGATTATGATAGAGACAGGTTCATAAAGGATTACCTGGAAATAAAGGTTTCTCTTTGGGAAGATATCTCAGGAAGTCCAATGGAATATAGTATTCCCTAGACCAAAGTCCTCAACCTTAGCAGTCTTGATATATGAAGCCAGATAATTCAGTATTGGGAGGTGTGCTGTCCACTGAATTGCAAGATTGTTAGTAACACCCCTGGGCTCTATCCTTTAGATGTTGAAGCATTTCCTCTTCCAGTTATGTCAGATATCTCTTGTGGAGAGAAACCATGCCAGATGGGAACCACTGTCTTAGATCCTAAGGCCTCAAGAAGGAGCCCAACCATAGTCTCCAATTTCCAGCCTCAATTTTCAAGAGACTTTCCTTTTGCCTCACTTCTTTTGCCTCCTTAGTAAGGGAGTAATAACTAATGCAAATGATACACAATAATCACAAAATTTATTTTTGATGTTGTGGCAGCCTACTGTCTCACTTTCTACAGGTTAATGTCAAGGCTGATCAAAGTATGAGAAAGGAGGAAACACCAGGCAGAATCCACAGGTGGGAAGTAGGTAGCTACAGTGAATCAAGGGAATAAATCAAAATGGTGATAGAGGTGAAGAGAATTGGCAAGGAACAGAAAACAAAAGTAAGACAAAACACAAACAGACCAACTGAAGTATAAGAATGAATCAATCTAAGAACAAGAATAGGCAAAAATGAGAAAAAAATAAAAGAAAAGAAAAACAGAAATCATTAAAGGGAAATGAAGAGCAAGAGTGTTTGTGTGTTTTCAGAAAAGTTTCCAAATGGCTGCTTACTGCTTTAAACATCCTATATTTCAACTTGTTCCCATCAGGTTGAGGGAAGCTCCCAACATTTCAAATGTATAGAGAGACGTGTCTGATATTACCAGGTAACAACCATCATACCTGGAGAATTGCCTGGTGGTTGCCCCTCCAAAAACCATGGTAATTCTCTTACTGTTCTCAAAGCCCCATTGTTTGTACATTTGTTACTATTTACCTGATGAAACTAAATAACAAGACCACAAGTTGCTGATTTTTTCAATAACCTCTCACTTTTTTCGATAGTCAGTTCTAGCCTCCAGGAATGGATCTAATACATTAAAGTAAATCAAAGAAAAAAAAAAAAGGAGAGCACAAGTATTTTTCCAAAGTTTTATCTCCTTGAGGTAACTTCCCTGAACAAAAATTACATCTTTTGGTAAAAAGAGATGTTCCACTTAACCACATTGCTCTCCCTCAATCATTGGTCAACATTTTAAAGCTTGACACTTGACCAGTTTGGGACTAATAGGACTTGGTTTCCACCTGGATTCAACTTTTTTAAGTTTCTAATTCATTATTGGCATGACACAAAGCCCTGGACCTACATGGGATACATTTTCAATAAATTAGTGTAAAATTATTATTTATAATAGTATTAAAAATTGAAAGATGACAGCAGAATAGGATGGCCCTATGTTTATCTTGTCCCATGAACACAACTAGATAACTATTAAATCATCCCAAATATGCCAGAAACAAAAGGGAGAGAAGAAGCCACATCAGTGAGAGTAGGAGGAGGTTTAGGGGAGAAAAGAATCTTGGGTGCTACAGAGGGGAGGAAGCCATAGTCACAGAAAAGGGCAAGAGAGAGAGATGCACACAGGGAAATATATAAGGAGACGTTTTCCCCAAAGCTTGGAAAATGAAAGGGGCTGAATTTTATGAGTTCTTGCAACCAGTGGGGTTTAAAGCCTGAAGTTTTAAAGGTCAGCAGGCTTGACTCAAATAGAGCCTGGAAAGAACTGCACTGTTCCTGGAGAGAATGCAGGCAAACAATCCAGGGGCAGACAGCATGAAAACAGTAAGCTGTGGAATGCCTGGGGCACGTAGAGGGGAGATTATTCTCTTTTCTTGAAGTACATCCCTGAGAGGCAGCATTCATGAAGGCACCTCTCCCAGAACAAAGGAGCTGACTAGTGCCATTTTCTTCCCACACTCTTCAGCATAAACACAGAATCACACAGAAGCAGCACAACTTCACACTGGCTTGCCTAAGTTGCTTATATCAAGCTGACCCCCTGTACTCTGGTGGGACTTTGTTTTGCAGGCAAGCTTCCCTCAGTCCCTGTGCAGTGGGTCCCTCCCAAAGAAGACCAGTACAAGCCTCAGCCCATACCACATCTCCTGACCAGAAAGTTCTACAAGGCTTCTGGAGGAGTTGGTGTCGGGTTTCATTCCACAAGCTGACCACAGCACACCTAGTTAAAACTTGACCCATTCATTTAGTGCTCTGAAAATATCATGCCAGCTCTTTCTGGCCTGCC